>NW_023495495.1:0-6633 GCF_904425465.1 Colossoma macropomum
CAATCAAATCAAATCATTTTTTTTTATTGTTGCATCACATTTACACAGGTGCGAAGGTGAGTGAAAATCATGTAGTTCTTAAATAAAAAAGTAAATAAAAAGTATGTAAAAAACATTACAAATTTAAATATATATGGATTCTAAAATATCCTACATATTCTAGGCTATGACTGTTTATTGCATGTATCCCCAATGCATGATATCTTCATAACAAGCAGCAATGCAGTCTGCTAATGCTGCTAAGACTACACACATGTGAGTGTTATTCAAACATCTCACTATTCTTGCTAGATTTGAGTCTGGATCTGAAGTCTGATACAGGTAAGAAGCGTCACTGGATGCGTTTCAAGTGAGCGAAATCACAGGGTCTAACAATTTGACTCGTTTTAGAAGAAAAGGTTCTTCAACATGATTTGGCTCCCATGCAACTCAAAACCCTGTTTGTGAACGACAACAGATCAACAAAAGCTCAGAAACAGCTCTGCTCTTTTCTTACTCAGTATGAACTGAATATTTTTCAACAGGACACTGGACTGAGTGGCCGATGGAACAGAGAGCTTCAAGAATGATCAACTGGCCACACATAACTTTAAAAATCAATTTTACAAAGCTAAACCCCTTCACCCAAGAATAGTCTATCAGCTGAGACATGTCAAGTCAAGTCAAGTCAAGTCAAAATGTATTTATATAGCGCCTTTTACAACAGATGTTGTCACAAAGCAGCTTTACAAAGAATCCGGGTCCACGCCCCCAGTGAGCAAGCCTTGGCGACAGTGGCAAGGAAAAACTCCCTCAACAGGAGGAAGAAACCTTGAGAGGAACCAGACTCAAAAGGGGAACCCATCCTCCGCTGGTCGACACCGGATAAGAGGACAGACACAAAACAGTATAAGTGGATAGAGTTTAACACCACTGTGCAGTGCGCCGGCCGCATCTCAGGTCAGGCCCTCTTAGGACAGGCAGCCGCTCAGCTCAGGGAAAGAGAGGGGGAGGGGGAAGGGGGGGGTAGGGGGGAGGGGGGGGATGAGTGGGACATAGTCAGAAAAACAAATTAACCAAAGGCTCGACTAAACAGGTGAGTTTTTAGCCTAGACTTAAAGATGGAGGCTGTGTCTCAGTCCCGAACACAGACTGGTAGGTTATTCCAAAGCTGGGGGGCTTTGTATGAAAAGGCTCCTCCCCCTGACGTAACTTTATTTATTCTGGGTACTAATAATGAGCCCGCACCTTGTGATCAAAGTGGGCGTGTCGGTTGATAATAGGAAATAAGCTCACTGAGGTACTGAGGAGCGAGGCCATTCAAAGCTTTATACGTCAGCAGAAGAATTTTGTACTCAATGCGGAATTTAACTGGCAACTAATGTAAGGTATACAAAATTGGGCTAATGTGGTCGAATTTCCTGGTTTTGCTGAGAACTCTGGCTGCAGCGTTCTGGACTAACTAAAGCTTGTTAAGGTTTTGGCTGGAACAGCCAGAAAGCAGAGCGTTACAGTAATCTAACCTGGACATGATGAAGGCGTGAACTAACGTTTCTGCATCCTGTAGCGACAGTGCATGTCTTAATTTAGCGATGTTACGCAGGTGGAGGAAAGCTATTCTGGTAATATTGGTAATATGCTCATCGAAGGCCAGACTGGGATCAATCGTGACACCAAGACTTTTTACAGATGTGCCTGGTGCAATTGAGAAACAATCGAGATTAAGAGTAAACGTAGGCAGATTATCCCTAGCAGCTTTTGGACCAAGAAGAAGGACTTCGGTTTTGTCCGAATTTAGTAAAAGGAAGTTGCTTGACATCCAGTCTTTAATGTTTTTTACACAGTCCTCTATCTTATTAAGTTCAGTTTTGTCCTCTGGTTTAGCTGAAATATACAATTGTGTATCATCGTCATAGCAGTGGAAACTGATGCCATGTTTTCTAATGATGGTACCTAGTGGTAGCATATATAAGGTAAATAACATGGGTCCTAAGACAGAGCCCTGTGGAACACCATACTTTACTCTTGTGAGAGCTGATGGTTCACCATTTACATTAACAAACTCAAAGCGATCACTAAGGTAAGATTTGAACCACGAAAGAGCTTTACCTGTCACTCCTACTAGTTTCTCAAGCCTGTCTAATAGAATGGAATGGTCTATTGTGTCAAAAGCTGCACTAAGATCGAGTAAAACCAGTAAGGATATGTTTCCTTTGTCAGCGGATAATAAAAGATCATTTACAATTTTCACTAACACTGTTTCGGTACTATGGTGAGGCCTGAAGCCGACTGAAATTTTTCATATATATTACTCCTATGTAGATGGGAACATAATTGTTTTGCCACTGCTTTCTCTAAAATTTTTGATAAAAAGGGAAGATTTGAAATAGGTCTATAGTTTGATAGCTCAGAGGGGTCAAGACTAGGTTTCTTTATTAAGGGTTTAATTACACCTAATTTAAGAGATTTTGGAACATAGCTGAGGCTGAGAGAAGAGTTTATTATAATTAGAAAGGGCTTAGTTATTTCTGGCAAATTTACTATTGATTACTATGATTATTGGTTAATTTAGAGATAGTACTGAATAGTAGCCTAGGATTATTCTTGTTATTTCCAATCAATGACGAGAGATAGGCTGAACGTGCTGACTTTAGTGCTTTTCTATAGTCTATAAGACTCTCCTTCCAAGCAGAATGGAAAACCTCAAGTTTAGTCTGACGCCATTTACGCTCTAATCGCCTAACAGTCTGTTTTATAGCTCGAGTATGGTCATTGTACCATGGAGCGAGCCTTTTCTGCCTTATTCTTTTACTTTTTAATGGAGCCACAATATCTAAAGTAGAGCGAAGAGTGTCTTCCAAACATTTAGTCAGTATATCTAATTCATTGGGTTCAGACGGACAACTAATTGAGGACGAAAGATCTGGAAGGTTTTCAATAAAGCTATTGGGTGTAGACGATGTTATAGTACGTTTAACACTATAGCGTGTGGATGGACATATATTAGGACTAAAACTGATTTCATATGAGATTAAGTAGTGATCTGACACTGCTGTGGTCTGAGGAAGGATGGCCAAATGCTTAATGTCTATACCTAAGGTCAATATTAAGTCTAAAGTGTGGTTACAGTAATGAGTAGGCCCCATAATATTTTGAGTGAAGCCAAAACAGTCTAAAATAGATATGAATGCCTTACTTAGCGGATCCTGTGGTTTGTCTATGTGGATATTAAAATCTCCAACAATTATTACTTTATTTGAGATTGTTATTAAACTAGATAACAGGTCAGTAAATTCCTGTAAAAACTCAGAGTAAGGCCCCGGTGGCCTGTAGATTATGATAAGCGATAATGAGCTCTCATTTGTTCCTCGACTGCTAACACTGAGAAACTGAATTTCAAAGGAAGAGAAACTACGGTCTGCTTTCTGGTTTAGTCCTAAAGTATTGGTGTAAATGGTTGCTATGCCTCCACCCCGACCGTATAAGCGAGGACTATGTACATAGCTATAGCCTGTTGGCGTGGCTTCATTTAAAGCCAAGTATTCTTCAGGTCTAATCCATGTCTCTGTTAGACACAGAGCATCAAAGTCGTGATCAGTAATAATTTCATTAACAATGACGGCTTTAGGTGTGAGAGATCTTATGTTAAGCAGTCCTAGTTTTAGACCAAAGGTGCGGTGTTTGTTTTGTTGTAAGAAGTTTGCTTCTAGAGTTTTGCATTAGCACTAATGTAGCTTAGCTAACAAGTAATATAAACCTATACACGTTTAAGTTTTTACTTAAATATCAGCATCTGACAGATTTTAGGAGACGTATTTATTGTACTAAGAGCAGGATATTTAGGCTAAAATTTCTCCATTTTATTCATTTTACTGCATTTCCTAGCCGGGTGCATTCCTTTGTTACCAGGCCTCTATGTTTACTTCCTCATATGGTACATTATAACACAATATGATGCAAACAAAAGCCAAAGAAAGGGGTTTTGAAAAAGATGGCGTCTGAAAGGCAGCGTATGCTCCTCCAAAATGTGCATGTATTTTCAATATTAATGAATTAACGCTTTCACAGATATATAAGTTACCCAATATGGAAAATGAAAAGTTATAACAATACCCAGCCAGCACGAACCTCTGGCCCTGTTCTGGCTGGCTGAATAAGAAATCTCTGGCCCAGCTCTGGTAGCCAGAATCGGACCACCTCCAAAATTATGGATGTGCCAGAGCTGGCCCAAGTCATTCGGCCTGGATCCGGTAACCAGAACCCAGCCAGGGCAATCAAAATTAGCCCATAAATAACCCTCATTTACTCAGTTGTTCTTGAATTATTACTTATTCCTATGTCTACTTCTTTGTAGTTCAGACATTATACATGATTTTAAAAAATGTATTTTATGACCTTTTATTAAAACATCTGCAACATGCTCTTACACATTCATTTCATTCGCAAAAACATATCTCCATTTTATTTCATTTCTACATTTATTTTTTTTATTGTGAATTCCTGGAAATATCAACCAAACTGCAGTTGAGTTGTTTTGATTAATAAAAGATAACTCCAATGGTCATTTCATGTTTAAGAGTTAAACAAAGCTCTGTAATGGATACTCGTTTCTTTTACGTGCAATATTTAACATTCCTTAACATAAAAGAAGCAGGTAAAGAGCTGAAAACTGCAACAAAAACAGCCCATTAATGGTCCATATTAAACATCTATAAGATCATACCTGGGAAAATCCTCAGGCTGAATCTCAAATGGCTCACTGCTCCCTATATAATGCACTAGGTGACTTATGAAATTCTGGCTTTAACACCCAAATCCTGCGCTAGACTCGCTGTGCTCTGTTTAGATGAAGTAGCCGTCACTGAAGACCTACGTGCTGCACTTTGTAGGGAGAAGAGAGCCGTTTGAGATTCTGCCTAAAACAGTTCACGGCAGCGTTGCTTCACCAAAGTTTGAGCTGATTCACTGAAGAGATTTTTCAGGTTCTGCTCAAGAACAGCGCTGACGTCAGCACTGAACCTGCAATGCCTTGATAATGGACAACAGCAGCTTTTGTGGCAAAACGTAGGGTTTTAGTGGTAAAACGTATTTAGGGTTCAGAATGCGCTGTGTGTTCAAAATAACATTTTTTAGGATGGCGTTTATCATTTTTTGCAAATGAACTCTTGATATACAGCCATGTTATTACTTACAGGCATTTCCATATATATAAAATACAAATTTAACACCACATGAGACTTTTCCATCATATCAGTTAACAGTTACAGAAAGTAAACACTCTGATTTTTACAGGCCATTACTATTATAATGATATCATGTGGCTAACTAAATCCCCCTTGCTAGCTAACGTTAGCTAGCCTAAATTTACTACAGGTAACAGAGCTAAAACGTCATAGCTAACAAAACCATTACGGCATAAGTTAACACTTGAAAAGCACAGGCTAGCCAGCTTAATGAAATCAGCTCAAGGTTTAGTTGCGTTACCCTTCATTGCTAATTCGTCATGGCTCATGTTTTATTCCTTGTTTCAGAGGAAATGTTGAGAGTGGTTAGCTTGCTAACGTTAGCTCGTGGTTAGCTCGTTGTCTTGTGACCGCAGTAGCGCGTCCTCTCATCTACACACACTCTTCTGTGTAAGACAGCAAAACTAGAAACCAGTTTAAAACGGTTGCTGTGGTTGTTACACTGAGGCGATATTTCCTGGATCATATCAGGGCTCATTGTCAGGAGTGCTTTATTAGTTTAACCTGTAAGTAGCTTCATTTTCATTACAGGTGTCTTAATGTTTGTTAGAGTAAAAACTTTCTTATTGTTTACAGAGTTTGCAGTTGTGGAGTTCTTGCCTCATTACTCAGTTTCTGAAGTAAAACCATTTTATTCCAGACAAGCTGTTATTGGAGTTCTGGGATTGTTTACAGTGGAACAAATTCCAAAGTGAGCGAGCGCATTCAGTCTGCAGAGGGATCTGCTGGAAAAGCTGATTGTGGTGATGTTCCAGTCGGGTAAAGAGGTTTGTTGTACAGTTTGACTCAAAAACTGTGTTATCTGGAAATCAGTTAAAGAAGGAAATGATAGTGGCTTTTCCTCTTTGCTCAGGCATCAGGAAATGGACAGGTTTTGACTGATGTAGAATTGTATTATTATTATTATTATTATTATTATTATTATTAAGGTCACTAAATAATTGTCTCTATCTAATATTTCAATAAGATGTTAGAAAACAAATAACTTTAAACTTTGTTTACTTATTATATATTACTATCGGTTGTGTAATTAATAAAACAAATACTATTATATTATTATTATTACTTAAATTAAGCCCTTGCTTCTTTTTCCATAAAAACAGTTTGTTTTAATTTGTGTATTTACTAGCCATTGTATGAGGTTCATCTACAGTAGAGCAAAGCATTTCTGTTTTGTGTATTTGCTTTTGTGCATTAATATTTTTTTCTACTTTGAAAATGGTTATAATTATGAGGCACAATAAACTGTGTGACTACATTATAAATGTTTCTTCTTTTTTTTTTCTTTAAGGGATTCTGCACTGGTGAAAATGAATATATGCACAATAAAGCATTATGATCATCATATACCCACATAAGCTCATAATGAAAACAGTTAAAGTCTCTGTATAACTTCTCAGGATACTACCCC
>NW_023495496.1:0-15213 GCF_904425465.1 Colossoma macropomum
TCTCTTTGTCTGGCATGTTGCTGGTTTGCTTACACTCATTTTTCCACAGCTGTAATGGTCTAAGATGAATATGTCTGTCTTTACTTGAAGTCAGTGTTTTAAACGTACTAGTTACTAATATGTCTGTGCTTCTCATGACTGACTGTCGACTGACTGTAACAACCTTTGGGAAGAACAGTTCTGTGACTTTTTAAATGTTTTCTCATCAGGATGCATACATCTGCTTCCATGGTTTACAAACAAACGTCAAAAAAAGAAAAGAAAAATCCCCTTTCATGGTCTCTTTTTCTTTTACTTCTAGGCCCCCTACCCACTCCCCACATTTGCAGCTTCAGGAGCCTTTTCACCAGGAATGAACAGAGTACAAAACTCCTGAACTTGAGTAAAAGTAGAAATTTTGTTTATTAAATGTTGCTTTATTTAAAGTGAAATTATTCTATTTGTTTTTACTTAGGGGCGGCACGGTGGTTCAGTGGGTAGCGTTGTCGCCTCACAGCAAGAAGGGCCTGGGTTCGATTCCCGGCTGGGAATCTGGGAATTTCTGTGTGGAGTTTGCATGTTCTCCCCGTGTCTGCGTGGGTTTCCTCCCACAGTCCAAAGTGGCCAGTTGGACATGCTGAATTGCCCCTAGGTGTGAGTGTGTGTGATTGTATGTCTGTCTGTCTGCCCTGTGATGGACTGGCGACCTGTCCAGGGTGCATCCTGCCCAATGACAGCTGGGATAGGCTCCAGCACCCCACCGTGACCCAGAAGGATAAGCGGTTTAGATGATGTATGTATGTTTTTACTTACAAAAGTTCTTGCTTTAGTCATGACACTTCAAGATTATGGTAAAATAAGAATTTTGTCATATACATACATACATATACATACATACACAAATGAGTTGTGGACTTTGGACATTATCAAGATAAACCAGCAAAGTGAAAAAGATAAACATGAACAAACAAAGGCAAAGTTTCACTTTGATTTCAGGTTGACTTTAAATGTAGTTTATCAAAGTATCATGAGTAAAAGTAGTACAGAGAGTTATTGCAGTTATATAATTTTGGTGAATCCTTTCTGTTGAGGAGTCTGTGTGGCTGCAGACATTAGAGTTAACTGTTCATGTCTGTAGCCACACAGACTCCTTAACAGAAAGTGTTTATCAGAATGACATATTTTCTATGGAAACTTACAGTGTAATTTAAAAGCAACTCCAGTACAAATGCTGACTGAATAACTTTACACAAGTAATATTTAACCGAGAGTATTTCTGCTGTTACTCAAGTTAGTAACACCTGTCTTACACAACAACTAAGAGGTTGTGTACTTTGTCCACCCTGCTTCTCACTGACCACTTACTCCAGAAGAAGCCCCCCAAAAATACCGCTGAAGTATTAAAGCAACATGTTTACTAGATTTGATATGTAATAATGCATATATTACTTTCTTAGACTAGCTGTACTTCGTACAACAAATATTCTTATGTTAGCTCAGCTAAATATTTTAGTGTTGACAGATATCAGTCAGCAAAACTAGTAATTTACAGAAGTTGAGCGAACAAGATAAATGTGGGAAATTGGTATTAAGATTTTTTTCTTGTGCAAACTAATTTTTTTTTACTATGTAGGTGCACAAGGTGGCTGCTGGGTTGTTATGCTGGCTAAGGTAAACTATGTGGTTGCTAAGGTGTATTAGGTGGTTTCTAAGGTGTTTGTTGACAGTTGCTAGGGTGATTGTGGGTGGTTGCAAGGGTGCACTTGATGGTTACTGGACTGTTTCAGGGTGTATACTAAGATATAACAACTGGCTGCTGGGGTGTTTCTAGGTTGTTTCAAGGTGAACTAGTTGGTTGCCAGGTGGTCATTAGGGTGTAGTTGTTGGTTGCTATGGTGTCTGATTGACTGAAGGCATCTGCACATTTAGGCTACAAGTTGACAGAAACGAATGCTGATGATGTCTCAGTGTTGAAATGTGTCCTTTTCTATCTTTCACACTCGAACTCTATCAGTTATAAAGTTTCTCTATATTTACTTCTTTGGTGCTCAGTTTAACAGCAGAAGGCCTTGTGTTTATCTTTCTGAAGGCATCAAGCTCAAGCACTGCATCAGTCTAACGTTAGCTTTGTTTCTGTTTTCTGGCTACAGAGCGGATCATGCAGGTCCACAGTGAACACCTGATGGTCACCATGTGAGTCCTCATGCAGAACTGGTGACAGTGCACACGTTAAGTTCCAGTAATCATCCAACATCATGTCTGTGTGAGACTCTGTCCCATGTTGAACACCCACTTTGGTCAAGTCTGGACTCAATGTCTCATTATTCTTGATCAACCACGACAAGTGGCTAATTTTTTTCATAATGTTTATTCATTCCACAGTGGATTATCATTTATATATATGGACAAATGATGTTTTTTCAACATCCTGGACATTTTATTGGATCATGCAAGAAAAGTTTTCTAAACTTAATCAAAATAGTCTGTACCTTGTTTGTAATGGGTGTTATTTGTTATTTCCTTTGTAATTCACCATAAGCAGTTGTGGGCTGTTAAATCTATGCCAACTAACTGTAATTCCTTATGTGTTGTACTGTATTTTTTGCAGTGAAATTCTGGCAACGACAGCTGCTGGTAATTTACTGTAAAGTTGAGCTTTGAAATAAAATACTGTAATGTGTCATACAGTTGTACTGTGTTTATCACTGATGGACTGTAGTTATGTTTACGGTATATCTGGTGTTTTTAAAGTAATAAAGTAATTTACTGTTTGCAGATTTACAATATATTTTTTCAGAGTAATTAACTGTTAACAAACAACAGTTCTTAACAGTGAAATTTACAGTTGCCAAAAAAGCATAACAGACTGTCTTATACACTGTCACCATAATTTTTTAAGGTGAAGTTCTGGCAACCACAGCTAGTATTTTACCGTAAATAACACAGGGTGTTTTAGATAAGTGTAGTTATACAGACACTGGCTGTATCCCAATAAGGCTTCCTAATCTCTGTACAGTGCACTATGTGAGTTATGACATTTGGGCTTCTACACCCAAATAGTGCACTATAGGTCCTGTAGAGAACGAACAGTAAGGCACATGAGCTTTTATTCCTCTGACTCTGACTCTCCTCACACCTTCACTCCACCATTATTATTATTATTATTATTATTATTATTATTATTATTATTTAATATTTGCGGCCAAAGCACACCAAGCAATTATGCTACAACTATGGAGATCATTCTCATCTTTTCAATTATTATTAAAATGTGAAGAAAAAGAACTGTCGACAAGAACGATATTAAAACTGGGAGAACTATCATATCACAATATATTACAATATAAATAAATGAATAATAATAATAATCATATTAATAATACTATTTTTTCTCTTATTATTATTATTATTATTATTATCGAGTATCAATATTCGAGGCACATTTATCTGATTTTCGGCTCTATTGTCGCAAATCAGGCGCGAGATCAGTAAGTGCTATAAGGCTGATATGCTGCCAATTGTTGCTGACATGTTGCTAAGTTGCTGATAAATACTGATTTTGTTTAAACTGGATTATTTTTACTGTCTGTCCGTTTATTGATTTAATATTATTTATGGTTCCAGCTGTGAACCTATAGACTTTAATGAAATATGAATGGGCCAAATATTTTTAATGGTAAATAATGTTAAACCAAACAAGATAAAACACACAAATGTTCAAGTACATTATCGATTACATTTTTAAATTATCATTATTATTATTATTATTATTATTATTATTATTATGACGCTTTTCTGCAGGAACACAATATCGGCCAAACTAATTAAATCAGGAGTTAATAAAACACATTAAGCTCATGGAATAATCTTTATGTTCAACCGTTATGTTGTTCAATAATTACAGCTACTGTTAGTGAATTACATTTAGATTTTACTGTATATAAATATATAAACACACCCTAAATATATGACTGTTTACTTGCTTGTTGTATCTGTTTTAATGTAATTTAATTCCTCGTGTTTTTAATCCAGTTACTATTGTTTTATGGTGTTAAATCTCTTCTGCTGATCCGTTTGTAAAGTACTGAACATTAATTGTGTTTATTACTGAACTGTGATGGAGTTTATTACAGCGTCCTTTTAACTGTTCGCTGCGTTTCTGATTTAAACTGAGTGAATGATTTATTGATCGTTGGTGAATCAGATCATATTATCAGACTGTAAACTGCCTCCGTTTCCTAAAAGCAGTGAATCCACTGCAGCTCTTACTGTATTACAGTGAATATTCCTATAAAATATCAGACTCTCCAAATGTCTCAGCATCACAGAGAGAGGAGTCGGTCAGTAGAACCGCTCTGTCCTCCAGAGTCACACATGAGAGCGAACACTCACCAACAGAGAGACTCACGCGCTCACCACAACACACACAGCCCACCTGCAGTTAGTGACGTCACTCCTCTGTTCACTAGTGAAATCTCATGGTGAATCTGTAAGGTGGTCCATTTTTCACCGTCAGTAAAAGTACTGAAGCTCACTTGCGGTGAAACTCGCGCTCGTTCTTAAAGGGAACACGAGGAGGAGATCTGATTGGCTGTCGGTACAGCACGCCTAACCACGCCCACTGATCATGAATTCCTTGTAGTCCCGCCCTTTTTCAATATCTATCTATCTATCTATCTATCTATCTATCTATCTATCTATCTATCTATCTATAACATGTATTAATGGAGCGCAACTTCTTTTTGATTTCCAGAAATGTCAGGAAAGTCTAACACTATGAGTGGAGAAGAAGCTGCTCAACAGAAGCTCAGATGCTTCCCAGACATCCTGGTTTGTTTCTTCTCTGGGTTTCAGTTTCATTCTCTGTTATGCTGTTTAATGTCAATGTTTAATGTTATTATTATTTTCATGACTTTAATTTTATAATACAGAGAATCTTATTTAACCCACTGAACATATTATCAATGTTTTCTAGGGAATGGAGGAGTGATGTATCAATTGAAGTGAGTATCAAAACCACAATGACTGATACATTTTTAAGCAGGAAGTTGGTTAGTTGTTAGTAGTTAAGATGCTGTGTAAAATAAAAAATCCTGAAACGTTTATTTTTTCTGATGTGTTCATTAAACAGGTATCAGAACTGCAGTTTGCATCGCTCTGCACACGCATCGTGATCTCTGTAGCAAAGTCAGCAATGCAGAGGTACATGCCAGCTCTGATTCATGCGGTAGGGATGGAAACAGCACTCATGGCAGAAGAAAAGCTAAAGAAAAAAGCTGAATCTGAGTCCATGAGTCTGTCTGGCAAGTCTACCACCACTAACTCTACTGCACCTTCATCCCAAACCCCAGCTGAAAGGTAAGACTGAAAACCCCAAGAATGTCACTCTTCATTTTCTCTGTTTCCCCTTCCCCCCTACACCAATCAGAGAACTGTATCTGTCACTAATGTTGCAGTGATTCTCTAATCTCACCCCCAAACAACAAAGAAAACAAATCAAGTAACCAGATAATTAACTGTATTGAAGAATCTGACTAACAGAGGTGGATAGAGGAGCCTAAACTTTGTAAATTATCTTTCCAAAAACAACTTGAGTACAAAAGTAGAAGGTCAAAAAACTCCCGAGTAGCATAGAGAGCTGGAGTGGAACCTGTTAGTACATCTAACATTTATCAGCTCAGCAAAAGATTTTTAGGTGCTAATTTTGTGACCAATCCCTAAAATAAGTAAAGCAAGAAAAACATTTGGAAAAACTCAAAGTCATCAATTTTACTTAATCATAATGCAGCAGACATGGAAAAATAAGTCAGACTAAATCTTTCCATAAAAGCCGTTGGGTAAGATTTAAAAGAATATTTTCAAGTTTTCTGTTTTCATAATTAAAATCTGAATTTGTTGTCGTAGTTATTTGGTAAACAAATATATATTTAAAACCACACAAACACATAAAACACACAGATGATGAAAGAACATCAATCATAGGTTTATATAAAGATACAGGCCATAATCGATGCACATGCCCCTTTTCCCATTTCTGAATGCAGAGATTCTATAAAATGAAGCAAACTACCAAAATATTAATTTATTATGTAAAAAAACTCACAGTTCTGTTTTTGTATTAAAAAGAATGTGACATTAATAGTATTTTAATGACTATTTTCATCTTGTGTTTGTCTCATTATGTCTCAATCCAGATCTTCTGTGGACCAATCTGATCGAATATGTGACAATGTTGAAACTTTTGTGAGTGAAGTAAAAGTGGACCTGGATTGACCAATTCAACATTCATCTTTGTGAGAAACATAACTGGACCATCATAGGTTTGGAAGTGCTCCTTAGACTCAGTTCTAGAAGCTTCATGGATCGGGAACAATCTACTGAGGCATCTTATCCAGGTCCCTTCAGTGCAGGTCAACGTTTTTGTGGATAAATACATGAAAATGATGTACCTGCACATTTTGAGTCTGAAACCAGAATCCTCAAATAGAACTGATCTATCAGTTTCACTGATGGTTCTTGACCAAGACATGCAAGGAACAAGTATGAGTCTTGAAGCCCAGGAGAACAGCTCAAACAAGCCTTTGAGCTTGAACTACAGAACCTCTGGAGAAACGGAGGATCCTCTGGCATTGCTCGTGAATTCCGAGCAAGCTGAATCTGAGAGGATTGATCACATCTCTGTACATGAAGTCAAGTCTACTGGTGCATCACCCTCCCCCTCCACCAAGGCTGGCAGTGAAATAGTGAGAAACACACTGGAGAATCGCAGCACCTCTAGCCAGGAGACGTGCTCTTCCAGCTCCATCCCATTAAATGACCGAGAGCGGGTGTAAAAAAGAGGAGTCATAGATTTAATTTCTATGTGGGCAAAAAAGCTCCATTCATCAGCTTTG
This sequence comes from Colossoma macropomum, assembly GCF_904425465.1. NCBI lineage: Eukaryota > Metazoa > Chordata > Actinopteri > Characiformes > Serrasalmidae > Colossoma > Colossoma macropomum. Next base: position 6,873 of record NW_023495496.1, read on the forward strand.
GACAAAAAGGTAAGGATTTTATATATATACACACACTTATCACATCATTGTTTAACATTCAGACTTACTATGTTAAATGTATGATTTTATGTTACCTTTGTTAATCTTGATGTTTTTGTCTTCTTTGTTCAATGTTTGTTCATCTAGAAGTCAACTAAAGCATGTCCTGCTGGCGTGGTGTCCCAAAACCATCAGTCTGACTCCAACTCTGGAAATCTTCAAGAGTGTAAGTACATGAAAAATGACCTACACAGTCATTCATTCACAGTGGACACACTCATGACCAAGTATTTCATTAGCTTAAAGTTCAAATGTGCCTCATAACATCACTTTTTATTCGTCTAAATGTACAGTAGAAAATAACAGAATGAACTGGATATTTACATAAGAAAACAGTTTTATCAGTTGCTGTGGTTCTAATTCCTCTTTTCCTTTGCAGCTCTGCAGAGAGAATCGATGATGATGCCCTTCAAGAAGACAAGGAAACATCTTTCCAGAATGTTCTCAGCCATCTGCAAAGCCCTGCCCAACCCCTTCACATGTATGACTCGACCATTTTAAGTACTGCTCTTCCAATGAATCCTGTAATCATAATGTACCGAAAATGTATTTATAAGGTGCTGTATGGTCTACATAACATCTAATAATACCAGGCATAAACTTTTATGAACTTTTAAATTGTTCTAATTACACACAGAACACTTTATAAAGCAAGAGTTTATGACTTCAATAATTTAGGATCCATAATGCAACATGATATCTCTTCAAAAGAACAGTGTATACATTTATGTTTAATGCACTATAACATTTTATAGAGCTTTATACCAGAACATTACAGGCTTTAAGTGATGGAAATTGTTTTTAAATGTCTTTTAAATTATATTCTGCTGATGCAGGAACTGTTGAAGACTTTAATTAGTAAATCTCACTTAAAGCCTCTGCTAAAGTTAAGTATATTTCTAAATAAGTCAGCTGTCATTTACTGTTTGTCTCTACTGGCTAACATAAATTTCTCTGAGCTGCTACTGATTTAGCCTTCGTTGCTAAATGCTAACAGTCTAGTACCAGCTAGCCTGACATTACAGTTTCCAGATAGTTAAAAACAAAGTCTATCAAATCTGAACTACATATAAAAGTTATGATGTCTAAAAAAATAAACTCTTATTAAAATCAATTTGGTGCAGTGCCAGGTCCACCAAAAATCAGCCCTTAATCTCCCACTCAATACAGAATTGTTTTATTTACCCAATAAGTGTTAAGCTGGATGAAGGCCTGGCTCTGCAGAACATATACAAGAACCTCATTATAATATGATATAATGTAAAGCATCATTCATGTTTACAATGTTCAGATACTATACTATAGTATAGTAACAGATACTATAATGTGTTAAGAATCCTGACATTATTAAGCTTTAAACTCTTATTTTATTAAGTGTGTAACTATTAATGGAGTTATGAAATACCTGAAATACGGGAGGAGGACTGTGCCTGAAACCCCTCCTCATTCCAATCTAACACACTATAATTTTCCATCCCTACCTTCCGTTTCTGATGACGAAGCTTTCAGTCTTTACAATCTGGTGTCGACCCGAGGAGGATGGGTTCCCCTGTTGAGTCCTGGTTCCTCTCAAGGTTTCTTCCTCACGTCTGGGAGTTTTTCCTTGCCGCTGTTGCCCTCGGCTTGTTCATCAGGGGTTTAGACCCAGATGTCTGTTTGAACAGCTCGCAACCGCGTCACCATCAGACTATTAAACCAAATCAAAAATTTACTTGCAAATTGTGTTTAAAAAATTTTACAATTTTCCATCACAAAGTCCAGCACAATAAAGTCATGTGTGCCACAAAATACCTTATAAATACATTTATAAAGGATTATGCATTCAGGATTCATAGATTGGCTAAAATAAATGCATCTGCAGCAAAGTCCTATCTGTGTTTATTTATTCAATTTTACACATTCAATCTCATAATGAAAGAATTAATGAAAAAAAAATCAAAAAAGATATTTTACCAGTGCTTTTTTGTAAATTGCCACAAGCCCCTTTTAGTATGTATGTGTGTAATTGTCTAGGATGAATTATGAATTGGAGCTGTAAACATTGGTGAACATCTCATGCATTTTAGTTTTAAATTTTCACTTTTAACTGTGAGCTGCAATGAAAAATAACTATATGCTATTTACTTCTCCTATTGCTGCACTGTAGAAGTGACATTCCTAAAATTAAAAGTAAGAATTACAGGAATATTCATCTATTCAAAAGCATTGGACTGACTAACCCTGACAAAATGCTGGATTTTCCACAAGACCTGTCAAGACATCACAGTCCAACCCCTGTAATGACATCATTAGAACATCAGCCAGACATTACTAACACTACATGTGAATGTCTAGGGCGAATGGTCGACGATAGCTTTGTTCTTTTTATTTTTCATAGTACTAAATGTCCTTTTACAGTGTTCACTTCATGGTCATCTACTATTCACTAGCAATGTAAGCAGCCTGTAGCAGCACAGATCAGCTAAGTTCTCATCATCCAGCCAGACAGTAGATCAGTCTGCTGTGCTTACATGTGGGCACTAAAGAAAAAGAGTACATTTTTTGCCATTTTTGCACAGCCTATGGAGTCATGTAGCTGTGTAAATGTTGCCATGATGAGCATCTACCAAAAATGTGTAATAACCCAATGAGAGCTTTTCCAGTCTCATTTATTTACTTAAGGTGTTAAATATTCATGAGGATGAAAGAACTCAGCACTTTTGCCCCTGACAATCTTACATGTTTAACATTTATGCAGCTTCCAGGTGGAGAAGTTAAGATCACACCAGGCCCACAGTGAGCATTGCACCTGTGTTTTAGAGCGAGGAGTGATTTCAGGACTGTGGGAGGGGAATGAAATGAGCAGGAGTTCTGAGAAGCTTCTACGTCACACTAGAACCACACTCTCACTTTGAAGAAGATAGAGATAGGCCTACAATTCACCACAGGAAATGGGGTGATATATAGGTTACACACCAAAATTTGGATGCCTGGAGTGATCTTTTCAAGTTTAACTGGACATTTGACTTTTCTGTGAGTCCAGATCACATCATGACAGAGGTAGATTAGTTTTTATGATGCAATTCTGGTAGTTTGACAAGCGTGTGATGTTTTTCTGATGCTTTGTAGCCTCTGTCTTGTTAAAAAGCTTGTTTAGATTCCTGCATGTTGTGTCGCTCTGTAAAAGTAGTTTCAATGAAAGTGCCATTTCATTTTAAGAGTAGATTTTTCTCTTATTGTGCTTTTAGTACATTTTAGAAACCATTTTAATCAAATATTTTACAATGTCTCTCTCTAATGAGGTGTAATGTCTTAGACTGTCTTGGTGATGTGTCCTGGCTACTGACATCATCACAGTCTGCTTCATAATCATCCACACACTTATGGTTCTTTATTATAAATATGCTTCCAAAGTTTTGGCGCCAAGATACAAAGAGTTATAATATCATTAATAATGATTTACGAATGAGGGCTTCTGTCATGTCTCCCCCTCTGTGGGGTTACTCTGCATGGACTCTCCTTCTCACTACTCACACCTGCATCTGATTCTGGACTCATTAAAACTGCTATACTCCTTTGTTTGTTTGCAAAGTCTTGGTGTTGCTGCCTGAGTTCTGAGCCTGTTTCTTGTGTTTGGATTTCTCTGATTTTCTGAGTATGGATCTGAATCTTCTGTTGCCTGTCTGTGTGTTGACCCCTGACTGCTATGATAATGAGTATTGGAATGCCCATAATAAAGATACTTCACACTTGTAACAGTCAGTCAAAAACACTATTGTTGGAAATTTGCAGACTTGGATGATTTTGTTTTGTTTTTTGATTTATTTGCTCAAAGTCTGCAGTTTAGTGTACTGGGGTAAAAATCTTAGCTTAATTTGTAAAGACTTGAAAAATATTTTCATTGAAGGACCGTGATAACAATAATAATGACATATAAGGGATATTTTTCTGACTGCCTGTCATTTATCTTCTTTCTGCAAAAAGCTTGGTGCTTTAGAACTCACTAAGCTGATTAGTGCTTGGACCCCACATATTGCTATTTGAGGCAATATTTTTTCAAATTTTCAGGGTTTACAGTTATGTGCTCTAATATTTTATACTGTAAAAGCTTTCACATTTCTTAATTATTTTACAATGATGTTTTTCATTATTAACAAACCTCAGAATTAACACACCTGATTTATTAGAAACTCCTACCATGCAGCTCCACCTTGTAGCTGTTCAGTACAGAGTACAGCTCATTTTTACATGCACAATTTATGTTAATGACCCTGAAGGCCTTCATCAGTGGTCAGTTTCTGGAAACATGACCACTTTTGGCCACATATTCCTGGTTGCCAGAATATTCTCCACCCAGCAGTGCTGTTTAAGTTTTAAAACCACACTCAGTGTAAAACACACTGCCATGTAAGTGACACTGCTGTGCTGGTACATGGCAACTCTTGGTTACAGATTAAGGGTATTAAATATTGTTGATACACAGAGGCCTGAATATTTATATTATATTCTGTAATTATTAAAATGTTTAACATGTGTTAAGTCCATAGTTGCACTAATAGAGTAAAAAATTGAATTATTTTCTTAATCTACAAGATGATGCCATTACATTCTGTCCAGTCCATGTTTTCTGCCCAGTCATGATGTTGTTGTTAGGAGTGCATGGAGAGAGTAACGGATCCCAGGAAAACTGGGTTTGATTCCTCTTTCAGACAGAAATCAGAAACACCACTATAATACACTGTTTCATTGGCTGTGCGTTTAGTAAGCATGTTTTAAAAGTGAGTGCAGCTTAAAAACAAACAGTCATTAGAGTTAGAAGGTGTTGCCTTGTGTCAGAGGTTTGGAGTTTTTTTTTTTAATTTCAGAGAAAAGAGCAAGAAAAGTCATTTCAGCAACATCTTTTCTTTCAAATAGAGTTGATGAACAATGTTTTTAGACTTTTCAAGTTTGACAGACAGTGACAGATAATCACACTTCAAAAGTTAGACATCATAGACTGCTTTTGATAACTTGATTAAGTATGTATTAATGATTAGTTGGGGGCGGTGGGCTGTTTTTCATCTGAGAAAAAGGATTATATCTAATTATTTAAGAAAATATTAATTAATTATTTTGGGTAAATGTGGTTGTTGTAGCTTTTGTGATCAGTAAGAGCTGTTAAATACACACCACTGTCACACATTAAGCTCATATTCACCAAAGCACAAATCACTGTTCTGCCCCTAAACTCTCCCTACAGCTCCGCAGTTTGTATGGAGTGGACAAGCTGATACATCATTTGTTATGATGCTGAAATATGATCAACAAAATATCAGCTGATGTGTTTTAAATGGAACTGGACCCACAAAACAGGTTTATGAGTTTGTTTTTATCTATGACTTTTAATCTTTGATCTAGAATAAAGTCATTCGTACATAACAATGAGCCACAAACGTTTTCATTATGAGCAGAGCATTTTCAACAGCTTACATGAAAATATCAAAAATGGACTGTAAACCTCATTAAAACATATTCTCTGTGTTTATTTTCTATTCTTAAATTCATTAATTATCTAAATATCTCATCTGCAGTCATCACTGTTTTAATCTACAACTTTCCTCATTCCATAAAACTGAAATCTACCTACAAGTTCATTAAAACATGTTCACAACACACCTGATCCACCTAATCAGCACATTAATAATCCCTTACTGAGAAGAAGTGGGTGTGATGAAGCAGGAACAGCACTGAAAGTGCAGGGCGGGGGGTCTCTAGGACCACGATTATGAAACACTGATCTATTTGTTAAAGGATCACTGTCATTTATACATTATACACCATTTTAACCAATATGGAGGCCAAAATCTTTAATTATTATACATTTAAAGTAAACTGTCTTTGTGGGATTTAAACACTTCAGAACACGTTGACTGTGCTGAACTTCAACCATGTGTTGAAAAAGCTTGCAGTTCTTGATCAAGTTACCTTCAGAACCAAAGAATTCACTCACAAGACAGAAAATAAAGGCAGAATGAGATAAAACAGATTTCATGAGACTTTATTAAAGTAAACTCTTAAAGAAAGTAAAAGCCTGTTTTCCTTAATATCATTTATAAATAGAGGGAATAATAGAACATGAATCAATCAACAGACATCAAGAGCAAAAAAGAGTCTTCAAATAGTCTTGCTATGAAATACATGTTGTTCTGGCACTGTTACACTACTAGTACCATCACTATTATATTGTATTCAGAGGTGTAAAGGGTACTGAAAAGCCCTACTCAAGAATAAGTACTGTTACTGTAGTGATAATTTACTCAAGTACAAGTAAAAGTATTAGTAAATAAAATTACTCAAGAAAGAGTAAATGAGTAGTTCATTAAAAATTACTTAAGTACTGAGTTACTTAGTTACTTTTTCGTATTTCCGCTGCCACAACCTGAACATATTTCTGAGCTGACTCGGCTACATCGTTGGAAATAATCTGAACAGAAAAACACTAAAGCTAAAGTTCTGAGAGCTGAGACTGATCACAGCTCGCTCTGCTAGAGCAAATTTACACACCTTTCAGTGAACAGTTTACAGTAAACTTCATGCATTTCATGGTTAGATGATTATATAAGACATCCTAGTTTATCTGTTTCCAGTAAAGTATTTTAGAATCCCTGAAAGGCTGTGCAGAGGATTTTACTGTTTCAATAAGTATATTTAAGAGAAAAAACAGAGTCAAAATTATGAGTAAACTGTTTAATTAATAACGTATTTTAGTGAGAGTCCAGCTGCCCATCAGCTCCCTGGACTCTAGCCTATGTTAACAGGTGTGAACCTCTACAGACAGTAAACACATTCACAGCCTTCAAACTGTATTAATATCAGTTCCACCATTAAAATCAGCAGCAACATCAGCAACTTACCCAGCTTTGATATTCACTGTAATATATTTCACTAATTATCATGCTGATCACTTCATACAGAACCAGACATTATTACTGCATTTCACAGTTAAACAGCTACACAGCCTCTCACAGTTAAAGACAAACACCAAGGCAGAGAGAGAGAGAGAGAGAGAGAGAGAGAGAGGAAGAGAGAGACCGAGAGAGACCGAGAGAGGGTAGGGAGGTGGGGAGGGATCAGATCAGGCCAATCGACGACAGCGCGACAGAATCACTGTGCAGAGTTGATGAAGAGCCTGTATTAGTCTAGATTTCTTGTCTCACAGCCGTTCACGACCATTTATCTCCAAAACAGCAGCTAAACTAGGCTGTATAAACGGTAACCTGTGTGCTGTGGGCGACACCTGTTAGACACTGTAATAAAATATACGCAACAGATTTTAAGTTTAATAAACAGAAACATTATAAAAGAAAGAAGAAACCCGTAAACACGGTACCTGTTCAGCTCAGATCAGCTAGCTCGGCTAACGCTCCCTCAGGCTGGAGTCGAGTAGTGAGAGCGGATCTCAGCTGGTTTCGTGTTTGGCCGCTGATAATAACACCGTTTTCTTTAGTTCATGTCAAATGAATACAGACGACCGTTTGGACGCGGTCTGTTCCTCCTGTGTGTGCTGGTCCAGTTCTCCTCTGTCCGTCTCCACTAAACTGGACCTCTCTGCAGTGTTTTTCCTGTCGGAGCTGCTGTTTTTTGTTTGGTGAATCTTTAAAATTTAACCGCGCGTCGTTCGTATTGGTGTCTGAGCTGATGCTCATCATTTATTTTTACTCTGTAACGTTATGAAAATTAAAGTAGTGAAGTAAAAGCATTTCATTGAAAATGAACTCAAGTAAGAGTAAAAGTACTATGATTTAATTCTAATTTAAAAAGTACCGTTACAGGGAGAACTGTTTTGCAGTTGCAGTAACGAGAGTAAATGTAATTCGTTACTTACACCTCTGATTGTATTACATTATGATTATATTATCAGTGCTGTTAGTCAGTACAACCTATAAGTCTTTAAACATCAGTTACCACGTTTTGAATTAAGTAACTAAATTTACAAAAAGAAAGAAGCTGTAAAGTAGCTGTGAAACACAGTTTTTTACTGGAATTTTATTTAATCTTAAGCAAGCTAAAGATTCATCCCAATCAAAGAAAATACATTCCAGAAACATGTTATTATTCTCTTGTGTACTTATTGTCCTGTTCATTTATTGTCTGATGTATTTATTGTATATTGTGCTCTTGTTTCACACTGTTGTGTATCTGCACTTGGTGTGAACTGCAGTAGTGTGTTTCACCATGAGGCCTGAAGAACAACTTTTCTTTCCAATGTATATAAGTTATATAGAGGAACAACACTGAAGACCACTTGACTTGATTTGACATG
>NW_023495497.1:0-42787 GCF_904425465.1 Colossoma macropomum
TACACTACCATGACAATGTCACTGCTGTGCTGAGAACGAACCACCACCCACATAATATCTGTACAAGGTAGTTGTTTCTAATAAGTGGCCAATTAGTGGAATATATTTAGGGTTATCCCAATGTTCCTGTGTTATCCTGATGTCATAGTGAGGGTATGCATAATAGTATGCGTAATAGCCTGGGCATCTCTTGGTAAAAAAGGTTTTGCAAGTTGGCAGTATTGATTCATTTATTTATTGACTTATTAGTATTATAATTTGACATTTGCTAGATTATTATTCTTGTTGGGTTTTATTTGCTCTCTCTCTCTCTCTCTCTCTCTCTCTATATATATATAGATATATATATATATATATATATATATATATATATATATATATATTAGTGAAATAAATGTTATCAAAACAAAATATGTTAAACTCATAAGTTATTTATACAGAAATTTAGTTTTTTGTTTATCACCTGTAACTCTCTTTAACCCAATAAGAACAAAGGTGAAGCTGCACCACACGCTCCATTGTTTGGTATTTGAGTTACTGTGTAGAATAACTCTCCCTAACTGTTGGTAAGAAAACTAATCTTTAATGCAGGTGGTCTAAGACAGTGGTTCCTAACCCTGATCCTGCACATTTTATTTTATTTTTTTACCCGACCCAACTAATCTGATAATTAACAAACTCCTCCTGAGTGTGTTTTGACAGGAAAACACAAATCTTTACTTATTTTCTAATGGTGCTTGTTATGATGGTTTTTACACTATCTTTTGTACCATAGCTAGAAGCTGGTTCCTACTTGTTAGCCACCTGTGATTAAATTTGTTTATAAGAGTGGAATAGCTAGCGGTCCACTTCGGGCAAGACAAGGCAAGGAAAGTTTTTATTATTATTATTATTATTATTATTATTATTATATAGCACCTTTCATACATTGTGGTCATTCACAGTGCTTTACAAATGAGAAAATCTAAATGTAATTCAAATTAAAATTTAAAAGACTAAGAAAGTAAAAATATGATTAAAACATGATTGAAACAAGAGATATAACAGATAAAATGAAACATTATGTTAAAAAGTCAAATTTATTAAATTAGGGTAATAAGGAGCTATTACAAAAGGGAAATGAGATGAAAGCTGAGAATGAAGCTGAAAGCTGCTCAAATAGGAACATTTTCAGCCCTGAATTATAGTGTCTACTGTTGGGAGTTCTTCTAATGCTTTGGTTCCAATTAAAAACAGTGTACCAGCTAAATGCTTTTTAAATTTATATATATATATTTATATATATATATTTGTTGGAGCTGACTCAATCAATCTGGTTTCAACCCTGTGTAACCATGTGTTATGAATGTTGTGTGATATGCTGTGAGCTAATGTAACAGCTACAAAACAATTGTGTACACAGATTCAAAGTGTGACTCACACCAACAGAAACATTTGTGGGAGCTTTTGCGACCTCAGTTTCAGATGCATAGTCTAGCAGTTAGCTAGCTAGCTATAGATTATGGATATAACTTTAGTGCTGTGAGTACAAACATCAGATATGATATGTCCATAATTCTTGAACGTTTGTTGCAAAATGTAACTAGAACTCTAAAATTATCATTAGACAGCTTGATCTGCATTTTGGCGGTGTCAGTCACTACTGCCACTGGTGCTGGGTGGTTTACATTACAAGGGGGACACCACTGTACGTCATTGTGTGATCTGACATGCCCACACACTTCTGAGCAGGCATCATTTATCTGCTATTAAATTCTATTAACTTATACACATATCTCGAATGTTTTGATAAGCACTTATTCTGAGGAATATCTGTACTATTAAACAAAATTTTAAACATTTGAAACCATGTTGACCATATTGGGATTAATTCTGCTTCTAATCATTCAGTAAACATGTGCTCATAAACCATGATAGATCATAACCCACTGTGTTTGGATATGCTTCACATACATTCCATTCTCTGTACTAGAGCACTGGGACTAAAAATATGTAGCCAATATCTGCCAAAGGGGTCTGTGTATTTTGTGTTGTGATTTAAAAGTCAGTTAAACGTAAATATAGGTGGAAAAAACAGAAACATGAATCTAAAGCTTTCTGGTTACCTAAATGGACTATGAGAGTATAGGCCTGCAAGAAAAAAAACTGTCAATATTGTTCCACACTAACTTGTTTCCATTTATTACAATTCTGTCTTGCTGTATTGTGCTCTTTATCTAATATTATTTTTCTTTACATTCTTTAATTAGCATTTTTTCCATTTCCTAACCTTTACCCTATTTTGGAACATCAAAGAACATTACCCTACTTAGGTCATCAAATGTTCCCTGTCTTCCATTATTTTCTGAAACATTTAAATTTTAAAAAATTTTATTATAAATGACATTTTATGTTATTAGTAACTTTGTTATTAGTAATCCCAAAGTAATGATGTGCGTCCTCTGCAGAGCAGAACCTGGTATGTTCTAGTTCCTAAAGAGAGAATGTAATTGAGGGACCAGACTAGTTATATTTGTGGTGTTCTGCATTCACAATGATCATGGGTATTTAATTATTTTGGAAAACTGGGCACATTTTGATAAAAACATTCAACATTAAAAGCAGCAAAGTAAACTAGTACGGTAAATAAACAATATTCATCTCATTAAATCTCAAAGATCAAATGAATAAAGAAGCTCATAATTCCTGTGATATTTGATTTCACGTCCCCCATTTTAACTATACTATGTTCTGGGTTTATTATTCATTTGCAGACTAGATGGCTGTTCTATCACCAAGTACTCCTGTGAAACTCTCTCGTCAGCTTTACAGTCAACAGACTCCTCCCTGAAAGAGCTGGACCTCAGTAACAATGACCTGCAGGATTTAGGAGTGGAGCTCCTCTCTGCTGGACTGAAGAGTTCACACTGTAACCTGGAGACACTCAGGTAAGCTATCTCTGTATTGTAATTGGGGAAAAATATGTAAAAATAAGTGTGAAGCCATAACAAACTGTAAACATATAAAAATAGCATTATTATAACATTGATTTCATTATTAATTTCACATGATTTTAGAATTCTACTGAATCTCTGGCACTGACCAACCGTGAAATATAAAAACACAACAAAAAGTGCAATATGTTTTCCTGACATCAAACCAATTCTGTTTAATTTTTAAATATATGTAGAAAGAAATGCAGATTTCTTAGTGAAATGTGGTGAATCAGGGCTTATAAAGCCAATATCTCTTGTGTGTAGTCTTAATTTTAAAAACTCTAATTCACAAAGCATCTTATCTCTATTAGTGGAGCATATTAACATTCTTTTAGTCTTGATCAATTCAGAAATACTTCATTCAGTATTTTGTAGGATTTTCTAAGATTTGAAATTGAACAGTATCATAAATTGGCCTCATACTTGGAGAGAAAAAGTAATGACTGGGTTTGCTTTTGTTTTAAACTGGAACACCTGAATAAATTATCAGATTATGAACATCCAGTGTACTTATTTCTGGTTGTAACGACAAAGTAGCACATGGACACTAATGTCACTCCATGCCAGTTCCCTGATTTAAATGTACCATATACTGTATTTACTCTGTGTTTACAGACTAGCCGGCTGCAATCTCACTGCAACGTCCTGTGAAAAACTAGGATCAGTGCTACAATCCATGAACACCTGCCTGAAAGAGCTGGACCTCAGTAACAACAATCTGCAGGATTCAGGAGTGGAGCTGCTGTTTGCTGGACTGATGAGTTCTGACTGTAAATTGGAGATTCTTAGGTAACTGAAAACAAGTTGATAAGGCACAATAAACTGTGAACATCAAAGACCTAAGCATCATTTAGTATTTCCTACAGTTTCTACAATTACATTTTTAAAAATGTGAAACTACACGTTATCAGTGTGTTATATAAACAATATGACATATTTCTTATCTTATTTAGAAGTCTTTCTTTAAGCATACTGTTATGTCTGTTTCCAGAGTAGCTTTCTGTAAGTTTGAGGGAAATCCTTGTGAAAAATTGGGATCAGCTCTGCAATCAGTAAACTCCTCCCTGAAAGATCTGGACCTTAGCAACAATGACCTTGAGGATTCAGGAGTGGAGCTGCTCTCTGCTGGACTGAAGAGTTCTCACTGTAAACTGGAGAAACTCAGGTGAGCTTTCAATGAATTAAGTCTTAGAAGGAAAAAAGGTAAACAATACACTGTCAAGTAAAAATATTAACATCATTATTTATTTAACTGGTTTTGTTGAGTTGTATTGTATCTCTCACACTAACCTTCTCAGTAATGAATGTGTAACTATTCCTGATGTGGTATCTAAAAATAATTAGAAACCCGTTTAACAGAGTGATATCCCCTATGCACTAAAAAAGCTAACTAAAAAGCTAATGTATTAGATACACATTAAACTCACTGTTTGAGGCTCAGCTCAACTCAGTGTTTTACAACAACCGCATTACTTACTTTTTTAGATTATACTAATGTTAAACACCATTTTTTTTACTCAAGGAATTGTACAGTAAAATGTATTAATTTTGCCATTTTTCATTATTCAAAGGGCCAAGCAAGTCTATTTAAGCATGCCACTTAATGTCTTAACTATCAAAATAAGTTACTAGTACAAAACATCTACAGACTATAAACTACTGGACCTGCTTACCTAACACCCATCTGAAGTAAAGTTGTAATGGAGAAATAAAAAGATTTAGCAGTGTTGGGAATAAACTGTCCCTTAATCAAATGAAAATGTTTTATTTTCTTTACACTTTTGCTGCACACCATTTTAGAAGCATCTAGTTAGTTCCTACCACAGAGTGCTACTTATGTCCACATTGCACAGTGGTAAAGGCACAACAGCTCGGTCAAACACGGCAGGTGACCCTTCAGAATCCCATTCATGTGTTCAGTAATGAACCAGATTGTTTCACATTCATCACTGTATCCCAGATCCTGTCAGCTCTGAGGGTTCATAGCACAGAAAAGAAATTCCAAAAGAATCAGTTTAAATAATTCTATCAGAAAACAATGGTAAGTTTTTTTAATACATTCCAGTTAAATTGCAGACACGTTAATAAAAACAGCATTATTTCATCAGCATATTGTTGTATTATTACTGTAACAATGCATCAAATAATACTATATTGAAGCATACAGTATATTTTGACTGTAAAGCTAGGCACCAAAAGTACTTTTCTGAACAGCAAATGATCATTTTCACTGCTGTTTAATTTTGTTTTTCCCTTTCCACTATTTAAATATTGAAGAGGTAGCTGAGCTACATTAATATCTGTGAACTAGGGTAAATGCAACAAGTTTACACTTAATTATTGATAAAGTTAATCAACATTAGTCTATCTAGATAATAATAGTTATCTGTCTAATAGTATCCTAGCTTAACTAGCACAGTCTGTACCAACATGAAATAAAGTGCATGAAGTTCAAGTGAGTTAATGGACTTTTTGGTCATACATGTCTTTGTATAGCAGAATGTATAGAAATATTCCATTTGTGAATATCCTTTCACTTTGTAAGTCTCCAGTTACCATTGCTACAATAATGATAAATTCAGTTAGTGTTGGCATTTAGAATTTAAGCAATTTGCACCTTCCTACACTGACTTTTGGAGCTTTTAAGACATGCTGGTTTTATTGTAGCACTATGAAATAATATTGTAACATTGTAGTATTTTGTGTTCCACCAAAGAATGCATACAAGTTAAAGAAAAAAATAAGTTTAACCTCTTAAACTCCTTGGAACCACTGGTGGTTCCAAAATGCACTTTGTCATATTCTTCTTAACTTTCATATTTCACAAGCTACGTTCAAAAGGTGGGTGTCATATGAGGCTGTAACTGTCTTCTTTCCAGTCAAATAGATGGGTGATGTAATTTTAACTCTTATAATAAAAGAAGCTGAACTCTTTCTACTGAAAACAAAATCTGGGCTATAAATATAATCAGATGACGTCTCTTCAGTGATCTATTAATCTAAAAATTATTGTTATAAAATAATACAAAAAGAGTCTAAGATTTTTGGCTTTCAGCAGTAAATTGTACGCATACAGCAATATGTTTATGATCATAAAACACATTTTCTGTTCATTTGAAGAGAGCTTTTTCAAAAAAAAAAAAAATTGTTTTTATTTCATGCTGTTACTGAATTTGTCATGTAAATTCAGATGGACAAACCAACAGTGGTGGACGAAGTACACAAATCATGTACTTGAGTTAAAGTAGAGATACCCAAGGTGAAATATTACTCCAGTAAAAGTAGAAGTTCCTCCCTTTAGACCTCCACTTGAGTAAAAGTACAAAAGTATTTGCCTTCAAATGTACTTAAGTATGGAAAGTAAAAGTACTAAAAGATCAATTATGATTCTAATGTCATATTATCATTTTTGTAACAAGACTTGCTTTATAAACTAATTTTAGGTGAAAATATTCTAGTGTCACTCTTGTTAAACCAATCTTAATAGAATGTCATTCATTAGTCTGACGCTGATGTCGATTAAAATTATAATAAGCACAAAACACTGAAGGCGAACAGTTTCCATTAGGTAGAACTGAGTGGCTCTGAAACAGCTTTTTGCAAACAAGCAAAATTTCAGTTTAAGATGTATTTGCAACTTAGTTACAAGTTTAAGTATAATGAAAACTTGCTTTAAACACAGATTCACAAATGAGTTTTCCTTTACTGTATTGCATCTGTAGGTCTCTGTTCATAAACATAAACTAGCCAAAACTAATTTACTATAAAATGAAATAGTGTTTGTATAAATTCAGAAAAAAGACCCGTCAGTCACAACTGCATATGTGTACATATTTCTATATTGTGGTCTATTTGCACAAAGTTAGGTTAGTTCCATCATTTATGTTGGAATAGACACTCCCAAAATTTTATGCTGCTGCACTGACATTGAACCGTGTGCTGCACTGGGTCAGTATGTCCAACAGGTCAAAACAAGCTCAAAACTAAGTGCGCGCTGTGCCCTGGAGGTCTTGCTTCACATTTCTTTCATTTTGATGTTACATTTTTATACACACATAAACCAAAAGGAACGACAGATTTTGCATAATGTAGTGGAGTAAAAAATAAGATATTTGACTTTGAAATGTAGTGAAGTGAAAATAAAAAGTCGCCCAAAATGGAAATACTTCAGTAAAGTACAGATACACGAAAAAAGTACTTCAGTACAGTAACGAATTACATTTACTTAGTACTGTCCACCACTGCAAACCAAAATATACCCTGGAGAATAAGAGGTTAAAGAAGTTAAAGATCTAGTCTTTATCTATATTATTTAGTATTTGGTTAAACTTTGGCCAGATTCCACCTGTATTATATTGAATAAAAACAGAATAAAAACATGATATTTGTTGTTTTACCTTAAAAACATAATTGTTTTTTGTAATTATGTACTGATTCCAAATTTGATACCTGCAACACATTTCAAAAGTTGCTTACAGGAGCATGTATACCACTGTGTTACATCACTTTTCACTTTAATAACATTTAGTAATTGTTTGGGGACTTAAGACAAACTGATCCAGTTTCAAAAGTATTTACTATGTAAATTGATTTTGAAGTGGTTAGGTGACAGCTTGGTTGAACACTGGCCAGCGTGCTCATGGCAAAGTGATGTGAATTATGGGAGTTTGTGACGTCCTTATTAAAAGAGTCCAGGTGCTAAACTGGCCAGCCTGCAGTCCAGACCTGTCACCACTGAAAACATTTGGCGCATTATGAAACAAAAAATACAACAAAGGTGACACCGACTGTGAAGCAGCTGAAATCCTGTATCAAGCAAGAATGAGAACATTTCAGTTTCAAAACTACATCAGTTGGTCTCCTCAGTTGCCAAACACTTAGAGTGTTTGTTAAAAGGAGAGGTGATACAACACAGTGGTAAACAAGTTTCTGTCCCTACTTTTTGAAATGTGTTGCTGGCATCAAATTCAAAATGGGCAAATATTTTTCAGTGTCTTCATTTGATATGCTATCTTTGTACTACTTTCAATGACACATAATCAAAGATTCAGCTCCTCCGTGATCTAGTGTGTAGCCCCTCGCTCTCATTCATACAGCTAGTGGATTTTTGTTACAATGGAGGATCTTGAGTGGAACTGGACCTCCACTTGCTGATGCTTTTGTTTGTTTGCTGCTCATTGATTCATCAGTAGTTCTTCTCTGCACACTGCCCAGTGTAGTTTGTGGATTTCACAGTTTGAAGTCCTTTAGATTCAGCTAAACTGTGCAGTTCTGAAATTAAGATCTTGGGGTTCCTGTTTGCTTCTATTACTATCTTGCTCACTGCACATGGGATTGTGCTTAATATAAATTCCAATTGAATGCAAATTTGTTTAGAACCATCTCCTAATCTGTGCACTTGAGTTGACAGCTCTTTTGAATTTACATAATAATTATTCTCCAGAACAACAGGAAATGATCTAAGACAACCATAGAGTTCATGGAGAATAGGACCAATAAAAAAAAAATCTTCTCAAAAATGCAAATTTCTTTAGTTGTATTTAAAATTCTTTAATCATTAATTTATTCAATTCAGTCATTCTGCCCCATTTGTTTTTGAAAGAATATACTATTCTATACTGAACAGCAGCTGATTTTTGCTCTGTGTAAATGCCATCTCTCTTTTTCTTTCCTTTCTGCAGATTGTCTGGGTGTATGGTTACAGATGAAGGCTGTTTTTTTCTAGCTTCAGCTCTGAAATCAAATCCCTCCCACCTGAGAGAACTTGATCTGACCTATAATTACCCAGGAGAGTCTGGAGTGAAGCTGCTGTCTGATCTACTGGAGGATCCACACTGCACACTGGAGAAAATACAGTGAGTTACTGACATACTGTCTCTATACACAGACTTACTGTACATATACATAATTTACACTTTACTGACTGTAACGTTTTGCTGTAGATGTTTTTGTCCTTAGGATGAGGCAGCTAATTACGGTTATATATATATATATGTGTGTGTATATATATATATATATATATATATATATATATATAAATTAAATTAATATATATATTATATATATAAATTAAATATGTCATTGATTATTAGACAGTAAGAGTAAATAAACTATATAGTACATAATAACAAATGTTGTTATTATTATTATTATTATTATTATTAAATCCTAACAAAGCTTTTTCATTGAGATTCATTTGATATCACGTAAAATATTAAAATATATTTTAATTTTATCATGCTATTATTTCCTGCTACCAGTGTCTCGGTGTAGTGTTTCCTGTGCCTAATCTTATTTGTTTTGATGACCATATTTTTCTGTACACTGTCAGCACGGTTTTTCAGAAAAGCTGGAAACAGAGTGTACATTTTCATTATGTAGCAGAGATGTGTAGTTTGTGCGTGTAAACATTACTAATCTTGCAGAGATGCTTTATTTTCCAAACCAAAAATGTGTTAGGTTGTAGAGATGAAACAGTTACTGGTTTCACGGTAAACTGCGGTAAAATTAATGACGGTTAGTAGTACCGCTTGAACTTTAAAGTATCGTTAAAACCGCGGTCCATTACCGCGGTGTGAAAAACTCGATGTACAGAGTCAAACAAAGGAAGAATCATTGTCTCAGATGCAGCTCTGTGTGTGTAGAGGGGGAGGGGGAGAGAGGGAGAGGGAGAGTGAGAGGGAGAGAGGGGAGAACATGGCGGAATGTAGTGACAGAGATTCGGAGATATTTCAGCCTTCTAAGAAGACCAAGTCTGACGTTTGGTCATGTTTTGGGTTTTATAAGAATGCAGAAGGAAAGTTAATTGAAGATGACCACCCTGTCTGCAGATGACCACCCTGTCTGCAGAACAGGCCGAAAGAAAATAGTGGCGAAAGGGGGCAACATATCAAACCTTACGAGTCATCTTCGCGACCACCACCCGCTACTTTTTAGAGAATGAAAGGTTAACTTTCATGTAGAAGTCTGTGGACTTTGAAGTAGAAGAAATGTCATGGTCTGTGCGGTTTAACTTACGCTTATGGTTCGTTAATAATGTAAAATTAAGCTTTTAGTGTCTTTAGTCTTTTTTAAAAGAAAAACAATCGGTGAATCAGCTGTGAATCGAAACTAAAGCTTTTAACACACATTTCTGTGGAGCAGAGTCTGCAAAATGAGTTAACAGTCACACGCGCTCTGGAACGGCACGCTGCAGAAGTTCAATCTGCACAGCTCCCCTTTCTCGTCCCGCTTGCAGTGTTTACCGTCTGAGAAGAGAATAACACCGTCTCAAATCACTCAGTGTCCCCTACATAGGGCGCTACTGTTCAAACAAACACGATCATCATTAACAAGCAGCTGAGCTTTAAATAGGTAATTTGTAACCTGTTGTTAATATTGATTATAGATGACTTAGTTGAACATTTCTTGCACTCTTTGGGTGAAGGATTTGCTATTTCATGATCCACGAAGTGCACTACCTAGGGAAGATTGCGTGCTTTGAGACGGGACCTCACGAGTAAACGCTGTGCTGCTTTTAGGAAAAGCAGAGTTTCAGAGGTTAAACTTCAGGAGTGTTTCTGCCGCAGCTCAGATGCGCCTTAATTTTAAGTTATGTTTTAGTTTTAAATGCTTTTAGAGAAGCAGCTCCACAGGTGGAGACACACTGTGTGAGTTCTACACTGTCTGCAGCTCACAGCGCGTCACGCAGCTCCTCTGGGATTTTGGCTGTTTTTCCTGGTGCACTGTGTTGATTAGGGGTTCAGCGCCACAACGGCACAATAATGCTGCAGCTGCAGTTTGGACAGAAATCCCCCGAGAGCAGCACATCTTAGAAGTAGTAATTTTCACCTCAGAGTTGGTCGAGATTTAATTCTCTATGGAGGGAAATCCCTAGTTATTGTAATTTAATATTATTATTATTATTATTATTATTATTATTATTATAACAGTAATAATAATAATAATTATAATAATAATAACAGTAATAATAATACATTTGCTATTCTTTTGTTTACAGAGTATTACAAGTATTGTAAGTACTGCAAAAGTAATACTACAAATGTATTGACTATATTTTTTTAATGTTTATGCAAACAAAAAAGTGCGTATTGCTGCCAATTCTATTTGTGTTAATATAAAAGTTGGTGAAACGAGTTTCAGTTTGGGTATCAGTATTTCTTTATGTATTTATTTATTTTACCTTTCAACTCATTTGAACAATATCGCGATAATACCGATAATCGTGATAATTTTGGTCATGATAATCGTGATATGAAATTTTAATATCGTTTCATCTCTATTAGGTTGTTCCCAGTGCTCTGTGTGTCATGAGCTGCTTCCTTCTTCTGTTCCCAAAACAAGTCATATTTATGAATTGCTGGAGAAAATCTTAGCATATCACTTTAGTCATCCTGAGAGATTAAATAATGTTTTCATGTTAATGAATATTCTTTCAGAATGTGAAAGTCCTGTGTCTCTGTGCTGAAACTGTAACATAAATTTAAACCCAGTTTTAAAAGCTGGAGAAAAATCTGCACTCAAACCGGCCACTGTGAGCTGCTCAGACTTTAGTAAATAGAATGGAATATGTAATCAGCCAGTCTTCCAACATCTCCACCTACTTATTGCACAATCCTTCCACATTTCTGCAGCCCTCCCTCTAATGCCTATGCATGAGTAAGAGGAGATCTGCGTGTTTAGACTTAATGACCAGTTTTGTACAGAACGCATGGACAGAATGTGTGTGAAACTGGCACAAGATGTGTGCATTTTTATATATATATATAGTAGGTGTATGTATGTATGTGTGTGTAAATGTATGTGTGTGTGTTTGTTCTTCAGGGTGGATCATGGAGGGAAGATAAGGATGATACCAGGACTGAACAAATGTAAGAAATGTATCATGCATGCACACACATCATACACACACACACACACACACACACACACACACACTCTCTCTCTCGGCTCTCTCTGTATTTGCATGTCCTCTAATCTGTGTGTGTGTGTGTGTGTGTGTGGTGTGTGTGTGTGTGCACAGATGCTGTTGATCTCACTCTGGATCCAAACACAGTGAACAGTCGTCTCTCTCTGTCTGAGAGGAACAGAAAGGTGCAGTATGTGAGAGAAGATCAGTCGTATCCAGATCATCCAGACAGATTTAATGGCTGTCCTCAGGTTCTGAGTGTGGAGAGTCTGACTGGACGCTGTTACTGGGAGGTTCAGTGGAGCGGATATGGAGCTGATATATCAGTATCATACAGAGGAATCAGGAGGAAAGGAGGCAGTGAGGACTGTGGGTTTGGATACAATAATCAGTCCTGGAGTCTGAACTGCCCTTATTACAGTTACTCTGTCTGTAACAATCAGTCCTGCTCTGATCACTATGTCTGTAATTACCAGTTCTCTCTCAGACACAATAAGAACACCACTACAATACCTATCTCCTTATCCACTTCCCGGGTCCACAGGGTAGGAGTGTATCTGGACTGGGGGTCCGGCGTCCTGTCCTTCTACACCATCTCACCTAAAACACACACACTGACCCACTTATACACATTCACCACCACATTCACTGAACCTCTCTACGCTGGATTTAGTGTTAGGAAGGAGTCAGTGTGTCTGTGTGAATTAGAATAACCTGCACACAGGGTTTGTGTGAGACCAGAGGAGGTAAAAATATCTGTTGTTGAAAAATGTTTGTTTATCTAGAGCTGGGCGATATGGCCAAAAACGTTATCACGATAAACAAAATTCATATCGTTCGATATCGATACATATCGCGATAAATTTCAAATCATGATTTCTTTCACGTTTGAAGGCTGATTTTGCTCCTGGGTGGTTAACTGTGGTTTTAAACTATCACTTATGGTCCGATCATAACAAACACTCAGCAAACAGTGGAACATTTCACTAATCTGTCATGGAAGAGTTTCTGAGCTGTTTTTATCAGCTTGAAAAGCACAGCTGCAATTTTTGTAATAGTCATAATTTAAGAAAGAAAACAGATTATTTTAGCTGTCTGGTGACGAGCGCTCGGCTACCCCACTACAAACGCTAAACAAGTGGCCAACAACAGGGCTAAACTCTTTAGTTTCTCAACAACGTCAGCTCGGTTCGGTAGGTCACTGCGGTCACTCCTACCACATCCATGTCAGAGCAGATCACAGTATTCAGACACCAGCTAGACGGCTGGGTTTCTCTATGCTACTGTAGTAGTTTAAGGGGTGAACCGCAGTATATCTGACGCTCGCTGTGTAAAAGCATTATCTGCAGTGTGAATCTCTCTCACCAGTCACAGAGTCCTCCTTTTAGGCATGTTTAAACTGAAAGCGGTGATTTTGTGTCTTGTTTGATCTACAGTATCATCAACTCACTGTGTTTTGCCGAAGCACTGCTTCAAGTTAGCCAGCAGCTAAAAACAAGCTAGCCTAGAGAGAGAGCGCTCTCCCGCTCTCCAACGCCTCACAGCTTCCTCAGTTTACTTTTGAACATGAACCACTTCTTTCTTTCACTTTCGCTGCTCGAGAATGCACTAATACTAAAATATGACGGTTTGGCTGTAACACGGCGCTGCAGACGTGATTTAACACTGCTAAAGCTGTTAGGATGTTAGTAAAGAGGTGAGTTCACCGTAGGACAGTACAGTTACACCACTGTTGGTGACCCTTTTTTACTCATGGCCCCCTCCCTCTCTAATCAAGTCGAAAAACTCGGAAGTGCGCCCTCTCCTGGCGACAGCAGAGTAGTGTCGCTTTCCTTGCAGTAGAAAACGCCACCAGGGCTTTCACTAAAACGTGGAAGTGTGAGAATGGCGTATTATATCGAACATTTATCAAACCGTCTTATTGCTCTTTCGAGGAAAAGTTATATCGCGATACTTATCGTTATCGTTTTATCACCCAGCCTTATGTTTATCATATATAACACTAAAAATGAGAAATTATATAGTAAAAGTATTGGAAAAAAGTAAACATAAATCTAAATAAACTGTTTTCTCTAAAACGTGTGTCCTGTTCTACGTCTTTGAAGAGAGTTCAGTACTGTAGTACTGAAGAGTAAAACTGATCTGAACAGCCAGCTGAACTGTTATCAGGTTTTTCTCTTTGTCCTCTGTGATTGATGACAGGACAGGACTCTTCTGTTTTGACAGTCAGTGGAGATTCATTCTACCACCAGGACTCAGGAGAGTCCTACATGCATCTTAAAGGACAGTGGGTGGAGCCGAGCTCAAACCACACTCTTCAGCAAGCTAAAGCTACCATGGGAACAGATCTCCGATAAGCTAAAGTAAGCTAACCCAGTCTACTAAAACTACCATTTAGATTGCTCTCCAATCTGCTAAAGCTACTGTTCAAACCAATCTCCAGTAAGCTAAGTAACCCAGTCTGCTAAAGTTAGACTTGGAATTGCTCTCCAGTAAGATGCCTTGGTGAAGCCTCTGCTAAAAAGAGTAGCAAGGATCCCTCCACGCTAAATAATTTTAGACCCATTTCAAACCTGCCTTTTTATAAATAAAGTCTTAGAAAAATTGTTTTCAAACAATATATCAAACAAGTTATATGAGAGGTTTTGGTTCTAACCATAGAACAGAGACAGCATTGGTTCATGTTTTCAACTTTTGATACCGTTGACCACAAGATTTTAATGGACAATTCATGGTTTTGTTGGGAAATCTTTGAAGATTTGACATTTCTTTCAAGGTTCAGTCTTGGGGCCTTTGCTTTTCTCTTTGTACATGTTACCTCAAGGTGATGTCATTAGGAAGCATAATATAAATTTTCATAGCTATGCTGATATCACCCAGCTATACATTTATATTCCTTCTGAAGATCAAGACTCTGTAGACAGACTGACCAGCTGTGTGTCAGATATTTCTCAGTGGATGTCACAAACCTTTTTACAATCAAATCATGAGAAAACTGAAATATTGATTGTTGGTACAGAAACTCAGAGAAAAATGATTTATGAGAAACTTGGTTCTTTAGCTTGATAAACCAAACTTGCAGTAGAAACCTGGCTGTGATCTTAGACTCTGACCTCTGTTTAATCTACATCTTAACATGGTCACTAAAGCAGCTTTTTATCATTTGAGAAAATCACTAAAGTTCAGGCTTTTCTCTCTCAGAGTGACGCAGAGAAACTTGTTCATGCATTTGTTACAAGCAGACTTGATTACTGTAATGCTTTTCTTATGCTAACCATACACTAGAAGACTTTGAGAAGAATTTGTAAAGACTTTTGAAAGACTAAAGTCTGACACCCTCTCACATCTAAAGACAATGTCACAATTTTTAGTCACTGCTATGATTTTGCAAAGACAGGGGATCTTGCAGGGTCACTACTTGCAACACTGCAGCTAGTTTTTGAGATTATTTCCTATCATGCACCTGGTGGAAATTTACAAGCAGATAAACACTTTGCTTCCACTCTTCCACTGTATATTCTGGCAGATCTTCACCCAGTGTTTTTAATTAACCTGTAAAATGTGCCAATACTTTATTTACCATAGAGATTTACACATCAGCAAAACATGCAGTGATTCAGCATTGTTGATCAGGTGGTATGAACTAAACCATAAAAAACAAACAAATAAAATAAGAAACCAGTGATTCTTCAATAATGCTATTCTTAAAGTCCTCTGCACCTTTCATTACATCACTGTTACACTCAGTGAACTTGAAATATTAACAGTCAGTTTAGATTAAGTTAATATGATTGTTGTTTTAAAGGTGAGCAGATTTGCCTTTTTTACAGCGATTTCAGGCTCTCACACATGCATTTTCTCCCTTGCTCTCTCTATTGCACGGCTCATTCACTCTCATGTGCACCCCTGGCACGTCACTATTTGCATGAGCCAAGAGTTAAAACTTATGTTAATATTAAACATGATTGATTCTGTCACAGCGTCAAGACATAAAAAGGCTGACTTGAGACAGCCATCCTGACCACCTCACACTAAACGATCGAGATGACGTGAGCACGACGCAACTCTAGCAAGGCTCTCATGATTTTATTCTGACACTACAAATTTGTCTGCGAAAGTGAAAACGCTTGAAAAGTCGTTTGGTGTCAGGCTGACATTATTGGACTTCCAAAGAAAACAATACATGCCTTACAACTCATATAAAATGCAGCAGCATCCTAACAAAAACAACACAGAGGGATCAGATCACTCCCATTTTAATATGGTAAGTGGAGAAAGGAGTGGAAGTGAAAGAGCCAATCATGAAGCTTTCTGAAACTTCCTTGGCCAACAGGGAGGAAACGGCATCAGACTAGAAACGAGTGGAGAGGAGGAGGTGGCACGAGAGAGAACAGGCCCAGAGAAGGCAAGGCTGTCCTGTAAATAGGACATGGAATGGTCAGGGTGAAGAGAAAGATCAGCAGCGAGAGTGGGGATGTTGACCGGAGTGGAAAGATGTCTGAATATTTATTTGAGTGGTGAGGGCAGGACCGGGCGCAGCTACAGGAATAGGGGGTGCAGCAGATGACAGGGTGAGGGAGGAGCAGGAGGAGGCCAGGTTGAATGTGCAACCACAAAGTTCAGACTGCCTGAGTGTAGGACTAGGATAGCCAGCAGAGGGCAGCACAAGGCCAGAAGAAGCTTGAGAGGAATAATGTCATCACGTGGCAGGGCTGTGGGAGCGGTGATGTCATCAAGCATTGCTAGAGCAGGCATTGTTTACTCCTGAGAGACTGAAGATAGAGGGAGTAAAGCTCAGCTCTGAGGGCCGAATGGATATGTCTTCCAGAAATTTCTGCAGCTTAGCAGCAGTCCAATCAGACATGGAAGGGAGCTGGGACTTGGAGGAGGACGAGCTTAAAAGCACCAAAATCTCGGGAGCTAATAGTGCAGTGGGATGCCACAATAGTAACTAAAATCAAGTAATAGAATAATTAAAATTAATGAATATAGCAACTAAGATTAGCTAATATGATAAATAAAATTTACCTTTGTAGTGCCTGAGGTTAACTAATGTAGTTAGAAAGATTCACTAATAAATAACATTAACTAATATAGTAACTAAGGTTAATAATATAATTACTAAGATAACTATAATAGCTAAACTAATATATAAACTAATATTAAGTAATATAATGTTATTCTATTCACTTCTCTTACAATAATAATACCTCTTAATACATGAACGCTCTCTTTTAGCAATGATACATCCCTATGAAGACACCAACTGCAGGTTGAAGCCGCCAGGTTCTGCAGTGTTTCTCTGCTAATATCACTCCAAGGACAAAGATGATTGCATCAGTGAGAAGAGGGGGATGCCCTGAAGAAGAACTGATAACTGATGCTGTGTATCTATGGTACAAGTGTGGCAAACTTCTATCAACCAATTCGTCACTGCATTAGATGGTAATGAAGCTCTGCGAGTTTATGAAAAAGCTGGCTTCGAGGTTGTGGAGAAAAACCTGAATAAAGGAAATGATGAGTTCATCTTTATGTCACATATCAGTGAGAGCCCGAGCCTCAGGCTCTGTATCACCTTCAGTAACCAAGTCTTCATTCTTTGCTTTATATGCTCCCACTGTAGCACTTAATGAAATATCCTGTAAGGCTGATCAGTGTCTGTACTGACTGTCCAGCCTTTACTAAAGATCTAAATTGAGAGAATCTTGTACTGAATGGTAAAACTCAGCTGTTTTTGCTTTAAGTTATGTAGAATTATTGTATTTGTTGGAGTGCATAATCTAAGTGTTGTAAAATCTGAAGTGCTGCTCAGCTCATCTTCTGCATATCTGTCATTTCTCTGATGGTTGGCTTCACGGGTTCGGAGGAAGCCTGTGTTAGCCTTCACCCTCCTAGCGTTGATAGCATCGTGTGATTGGGGGAGTCCTAACTAGCGGGTGGAATTGGAGACGACTAAATTGGGGAGAAAATCGGGTAAAAAAAAAAAATTAGTTTTTGATCTGCTAACAGAATAGCAAAACAGATCAGGGTTTTTTTATGGTCTCAACCAGGTGAATCAACAACCTGACTCTGAAATAATTTATGGCATGAAATAAAGCTGTAAATATTAAAATCTTTTCCCTCCCATTCCTTCTACAAAAGCTGGAGAAAAGCCACAGTGGTGTAACTGCACAAAACAGTCTGAAAACAGTTGCTATAGCCAAACTGGAACACAGTGCAGAGTTTTTCCTATAGTTAAAGTAAACTTTTTTACCTAGCCTGAATGCTGCGGAATCTCCTGCCTGATGGCAGGATGGTGAACAGGCTGTGTGCTGGGTGACGCTGTCTGACCGGATCTTTTTGATCTTCCTGAGGCAGCGGGACTGATAGATGTCCTGTAAGGCTGGTAGTTTGTTGCCTGTGATGGCTTCTGCCATCCTCACCACTCCTTTAAGGGGCTTGTGGTCACAGGTGGTGCAGCTGCTGTACCGGACAGTGATGCAGCCTGTGAGGATGCTCTCTATGGCGCATCTGTAGAAGTTGGTGAGGATCTGAGGAGGCAGACCAACCTTCCTGAGCCTGCGCAGGAAGAAGAGATGCTGACGGGCAGATCTCACGATAGTGTTGGTGTGGAGGGACCAGGTGAGGTCATCAGTGAGGTGTACGCCAAGGAACTTCACACTGCTGACTCTCTCCACTTCAGCTCCATTGATGAACAGGTGAGAGTGACCACCTCTCTGCCGCTTCCTGTAGTCCACGATCAGCTCCTTTGTTTTGCTGATGTTGAGACAGAGACTGCTGTCATGGCTCCACTCCACAAGAGGGACATAGTTAGGAAAACAAATAACCAAAGGCTCAACTAAACAGGTAGGTTTTTAGCCTAGACTTAGAGATGGAGGCTGTGTCTGAGTCCCGAACACAGACTGGTAGGCTATTCCAAAGCTGGGGGGCTTTGTATGAAAAGGCTCCTCCCCTGACCTAACTTTATTTATTCTGGGTACTAATATTGAGCCCATGTTACGCAGGTGGAGGAAAGCTATTCTGGTAATATTGGTAAAATGCTCATTGAAGGGCAGACTGGAATCAATCATGACACCAAGGCTTTTTACAGATGTGCCTGGTGCAATTGAGAAACTATCAAGATTAAGAGTAAACGTAGGCAGATTATCCCTAGCAGCTTTTGGACCCAAAGAAGAACTTCGGTTTTGTCCGAATTTAGTAAAAGGAAGTTGCTTGACATCCAGTCTTTAATGTCTTTTACACAGTCCTCTATCTTATTAAGTTCAGTTTTGTCCTCTGGTTTAGCTGAAATATATAATTGTGTATCATCGGCATAGCAGTGGAAACTGATGCCATGTTTTCTAATGATGGTACCTAGTGGTAGCATATATAAGGTAAATAATATGGGTCCTAAGACAGAGCCCTGTGGAACACCATACTTACTCTTGTGAGAGCTGATAGTTCACCATTTACATTAACAAACTCAAAGCGATCACTAAGGTAAGATTTGAACCATGAAAGAGCTTCACCTGTCACTCCTACTAGTTTCTCAAGCCTGTCTAATAGAATGGAATGGTCTATTGTGTCAAAAGCTGCACTAAGATTGAGTAAAACCAGTAAGGATATGTTTCCTTTGTCAGCGGATAATAAAAGATCATTTACAATTTTCACTAACGCTGTTTCGGTACTATGGTGAGGCCTGAAGCCAGACTGAAATTTTTCATATATATTACTTCTATGCAGATGGGAACATAATTGTTTTGCCACTGCTTTCTCTAAAATCTTTGATAAAAAGGGAAGATTTGAAATAGGTCTATAGTTTGATAGCTCAGAGGGGTCAAGACTAGGTTTCTTTATTAAGGGTTTAATTACACCTAATTTAAGAGATTTTGGAACATAGCCGAGGCTGAGAGAAGAGTTTATTATAATTAGAAAGGGCTTAGTTATTTCTGGCAAAATGTCTTTAAGTAAACCTGTAGGAATAGGATCTAGGATACAAGTTGTTGTTTTTGTAGATTAAATAATTTGGACGAGCTCTGTTTGTTGGAGTAAAGTAAAAGACTCCAGCGTCTCTGTAGTGGTTATACTGCACTCTAGATCTAGATTAGGTTTATAGGACGCTGCACTGCAATGCTGCACATTTTCAATTTTGTGCCTAATCAATTCAATTTTATTTTTGAAGAAGTTCAAGAAGTCAATGCTGCTGTAGGCTGATGGTATCTGGGCTTCAGTAGCTGCTTGATTATTAGTTAATTTAGAGATAGTACTGAATAGTGGTCTAGGATTAGTAGTCTAGATTGGAAAACCTCAATTTTAGTCTGAAGGCATTTATGCTCTAATAGCCTAACATTCTGTTTCATAAGGCATTTCTGAGTTTCTCCTGCCCCATCATAGTTACACTGACTCATTTTGCAGAGCTTCATTGACATTAGAAGCAACATATTGTAATGTCCTGTCTAGAGGTGTAAAGAGTACTAAATTATTTTACTCAAGTAAAAGTACTGTTACTATGGTGAAATTGTACTCAAGTATAAGTAAAATTACTTGTGGAAAAATCCATTCAAAAAAAGTAAAAAAGTAACTTATCTAAAATGTACTTTGAGTAAAAGTTACTTAGTTGTTTTTTTTTTTTAAACTGTATGGCTGGCAGATACATGGTCATCTACGACACTTCCCAGGCAATGCATACAGGGCAATAGCATGTATATAACATTTTAAATTTCAGATCACCTTTACAAAATAAAGTGCATTCACAAATTAAATTAAACTATGAAATAAACAATGCATAAATAATTTTAAATGGAATAAAAAATAAAAATATATGAAGTGTTAAATGAAATAAATAAATACAATTAAACTGAAATAAAATTATACAAAATATGCTAACAAATAATCAAATATGTCAATGGGTGACCACATTAATAGTTTTTGCAAACACTAGCTATGAATGGCATGGAAAAAAGGAACTGAATAAAACTAAAATTTTCCTTCTTTGTTTCCATAGAATGAGAAAAACTCTGGTACCCCATATAACTAAAAGATACAATATGCAACCAAACAAGTATGTAGTATATATACTGCATGTGAGAGAACTGGCTGACCTGAAGAAGAAAAAAACATTTAGAGGGGTGAAATCAGCACATCTGTTCACACACAAAAAATCCACAATGGTGGAATTTTTGAAGATTATTACTCTGTGAATTTGCTGTTCAGTTGGAGCAGGAGCTGGTTTTCAGTTAGCACAGCTCAGTCTTGCTCGCTTTGCAGTGAACACCAGTCCAGCACAGCTGAACAGACGCTCGCAGGCAGCAGATGCAGGCAGGCCAGTGTTGAGTTTTAGGGACAGTTTTTGATGTACGGAAATGAGTTTAGTAGGTCCATCTTGTCTGAGACACAAGCAAGGTATCCGTCAAGCTCCCCTGTACTCTGTGTCCTTCTGGATTTCATTGAAGAGAAGAAATCATCTCCATCTGATGAATGTTGCCCAACTTGTTCCATTTCACCCTGAGTCATGTGTTCAAGGAGAGTTTTCATGTAGGCTAAACCTGTATAACAACAAGTAAACACAAAACATCCACATACTGTATTGAGTACTGTGACAAGTACAATGACTTATGTTGAAACATAATTCTTCACGGACCTAGCATCACAACAAAAATGTTTCCCCTATAGTAGATACGTAGTCAAAATCATGATGCCTATTATATTGCATAAATGCAGGGTGATATGTAGAGCACACAGGACTCAGAGTCATTTTTAGTTACCTTCAGTAATCAATTTGCTTTTTATTATACTTAGAAATTTGGGGCAGTTCTGTATTAAAGTGATAACCTACTAGCTGCTATACATTTGACAACTGCATGCCTACTCTTAATGTGCCCATACCTGCCTCTATGACATCAGCATTCTCAGTCCAAGTGGTCTTGAACTTTGGCAGAAGGATTGCTGCAGCTATTAGCTCAGGGTCCTCCATCATCCCACCAAAGTGCTTCTGGACACCATCCTGAATGGCTCTGATGAATGGCAGGCACTTCTTGGAGGAAGCTTCCATTCTTCTGAGCTTTGCTTGTAGCTGGAAGATCACAGGAAGTAGCCATCCCATGTATGCATCTGTCTCAGAGTGAAGGATGTTTAAAGCCTTCACCACAGGCTTCATGGCTATACAATACTTGTTCAAGAAGGCGATTTCAGCTGGACTCACAGCACATAGCAAATGTTAAGGTGTTTGCAGGAATCTTTTAATATGGAAATTTCCAGAAAGTAAAAAGACATTTGAAAACATGCTTTATTCATTAACACTAATGCAAGGTGGGAAATTAACACCCATCACCAATCAAAAGCAGGTGATTTTGTTTAGAAGCCAGTAAAATAGTTTAGCCAGCTACCATATTTAGCATTTGATTTTAATGAGGCTGGTAAAAAGAGCAGCAAATACCATAGAATTCATAATTTACCAGACAGTTCATTTTGCAGGTTGCATAAACCCATTTGAATCAAAATTAAAGCCAATATCCCCTATTGAGTTTACCATTTAACTTCTTTGTAGTTATTATTAAAGGGAGATGCAGATGAAGGGAACAGAGATGAGCTTAAAGCAGAAATTTTAAACAATACTCACATTGTCACACCGAACCTTTCACAGACATTCCTGATGGCATCTCCTACTGCAAGATCCGTAAGATTCTCTCTATAGCCATACATACAGAGTTTCACTGAGTTTGATTTGGCTGGATGAGCTGGAGCCTGCATTCATCTTCAACAATTTCTGCAGCTACATATGACCAGCCTGTTTTGTTCCACAATGCTTGGCATTTTCCAAAGGCTGCATCCGATAGCTGTTTGTATGTACCATTCTTTTCTTCTGCCTGGGCAGCATCTGTCATGGCAACTAAGTTTAACAGGAGGGCTGCACATCTTTGATGTTGGGAAAACTGGTATTCAAGACCACTGTCTTCTTCCAAGATGCTGAATGTGTCCAGGTAGTCTGCCTGGAGCTCTTCAGAAGAATCTTCCTCCAACTCTGCCTCCTCAGATGGATCCTGACTGCCGAACACACTGAATGCTTTAATAAAGTTCGAACTGCGGTCAGTCGTGGTTCTCACCACCTTCTCTCTTATCTTGTACTGTGAGTGAATGTCATTAGGGGAACCGGCTAGAACATCAAAGGTGTGGGACCCTCTCAACCTCTTGCAGGCAAGTGCAGCAGATCTTCTTTCCAATGTTTCTTAATCTATCCAATCAGCAGTGATGCCAATATAACTTCTGTGGTGCACTGTCCAGCAATCAGGGGTGGTGGCAACATAGGTAACTGTTCTAAGATGTGATATTAAATTTACCTTCATTTGAGTTGCAGCTTTCTGTATTTTAGTTTGAAGAGCGGGTCTAGAAAGGCCTTGCATTGAGGATTCAGCGTTGACAAAAGATTTTTAAATGCAGGTTCTTCAACAACAGAAAATGGATGAAGACCCTCACAAATAAAGCGGATCATAAGCTTCTCAACTCTCTGCTGTGGCACACGTCTGGAAGCACTAACTTCAATCACATCAGATATCTTTGTTTGCTTGCTTGGGACATTTGCTGGTCCATGGTCAGAACTTCCAGAGTTCGCTTTTGTGCTGCTACAAGGCCACTGTAGGCCTTCAGCTTAAAAGGATGTTTCCTCTGTAAACAAAACGTTTCCATCAATGTGAATTAATATATGCAATGTACCTTTTTTCATACAGCTGGAATTTATTACATTCCTACAAAACTTAGTATTGACTTTTGATAAAGCACATTCCTTGCTTACAGATATGCCTAAAAATAAAATCACAAACTGTTTGAAAAGATACACATTAAGTTATAGTATTTACATTACGAACAACTGATACCATCTGATTTTCATATTGTAATTCATAGACATGGTACACGAAGGGTGCACATATAACTTTCATTTTGTCTCATCATACATTTGTCCCTGAAAGATATTGATCTTTAGAACAGAAACAATAACAGAAGAATTACAATAAATTAGTTTTGCCCCTTTAAGTTAAAAACGTAACATGACAGCGTTCGCAAGAAACAATTATGTTGAATAAAAATGTTGATTCCCATCATTTGTACTCCCTTACAGCACAACATCTATCAGGTCTGAGATCAAATAAACGTTAGCATTAACCGAGTGAGAATCATAGCTAATGTGTCTGGCATGGCTGTAGCTTAAAAACACAAAACGTTAGCTTTTGAAAGCTAACTTTTGCTAGAACACCAAGTTTATACCAAGTTTTGCCACCAATACCCTGTAAATCTGCATCAGCAAAGCTACTTACTCAAAGCCCATTACTACAGATAAATCTGAAATTTGGTGGCTACAGATAATAACTGTCCTGCACATGCTTGCACAGGTTTAATGCAGAGTTCTTGTAAGTGGCAATCTCCACATTTCTGGGTAAACAAAGCTGACACTGCATAATGACGCTGTCGCCTTTCTTGCTGTTGAAGTTGAATTGGTCCCTTAAATGTGGCCAAAGATTTTCTTCAACTTCAGCCTCAGCTGAACGTGATTCAGATTCATTTAGGTCTGCATTTAGTTCTTGTGTCTCAATTTTTTAAACTCCAGTTCACCTCTGCAGCATTTCATTTTACCCGCTTGACATGGAATGAGCATCCAGCTCGCTGTCTTGCCGTAGATCACGTCATTTCCTGGCGCGTACTTCATGGAGAGTTTTTTAACTCTGGAACGGAGGTGATTCGAATTGTAACGAAGTACAATACCGCACAATAAAAATACTTAAGTAAAAGTAAAACTACCGTTTTTAAAAATACTCAAAAAAGTATAAATCCACAAAAAATAAACTTCATTACAGTAACGAGAGTAATTGTAATTCGTTACTTCCATCCCTGGTCCTGTCAGGCCTTTTCTTGTCTTTCTCTGTTTTAGCCTTGGTTTCTTTGTTTTCCTCTGTCATGTACTTTTGTTTTTGTGTTAGCTCCTCCCCAATTCTGCCATGTGTTCAGCCCACACCTGTTTCTTGTTCTTAGCTCCGCCCCGTCACTGTCTTGAGTGTTTCTATATATACTCCTTGCTTCAGTCTTGTCTTTGCTTGGCATTGAGTGTGAACATGAATGTGCATTCAGTCTGTATGGTTCATAGTTGTAGCTTTGCTGTTATGTTGTTGTTATCGTTTTGCCTCATGGTTCTGTTTTATTTCTGGTTTGTTTCCTCATGTTTTTTTATTTTTCCTGCTTATTGCTCCTGTTTCTGCCATGGACTTTGATAAAACCAACTCACACTTGCATCCAGCCTCATCTCCTGCTCCCCCTGTTATAGAATGCCAAACCAAAGAAGGATGCAGTGAGTTCTTCTCTCCAGAGAAAGAGAGGTTTAATAATGCAGAATATCTCTCCGCTCTCCAGTCAGGGAAATCTCTTCTCCTTCCTTCATTGATGGCTAACCCTAATGAGTATGATGGTGAAGATGGCACTTGTGATGGATTTATTAGGCAGTGCAGACTTTGCCTTCAGTATTTACAATGTCCTACTCCACCAGACATTGTGAAAGTTTTGTTTTTAAGGACTTTTCTCAGATGCAGAGCTCTGGATTGGGCAACTATTGTGCTTGAGAAAAGAACCAAAGATGCACGTACTCTGGATATTTTTTATATTTGTGCAAGCAAGTTTGTCTCAGGCATCATACAGAACTCTTCTTCTTGAGGTCTCTGCTAAGCCGGCAGGCTCGCCAGCCTCCATGGACGTCACAGCAGAACCTGCCTGCACATCAGAATGTTAGCAAGGCTCAGCCCGCACCCAAGGATGTTGGTGCAGTCCCCAACCTCCCTGACCGGCCGGCCTCCGAGTTCCCTGCCCGTGGCCTCAGCACCCTGCTCCACTGCTGCCCTTTCAGCTTAAAGTACACTAAGTATGTAGATTACATCTTCTCTGTCTGCCTTCAAGATCATCACATCTTGTATTTAGTGCCTTCACTTCAAAAAAGAGTTTAGTTAATATGGATTTCATGCCAGTAACAAGATCACTCTGAGATGAAGCATGATGTTCCAGCTCTTGTATGGAGTGACTATGTGCATCCAGAGTAAGTTTTGGCTGTAAACTCTTGTCTCACAGTCCACTTTAAGCCTGGTACACAGAGAGTCAATTTTAGAGTCAATTTTGTTGCATATGTCAGCTTTCACTGCTTGAAGGGCTTCGGAAAATTTTGTAGCAATAAGGAAGCTAACAGGTCCGTTGGTAGTTTTACCGTCAGCAGCAGATTACACCTTAGAATTTTGCACTTTAGCACTTTATGCAGGGAGTGGATGGAGTGACTGTACCTTTCTTACAACTTATAAGAAGGGACTTAAGAAGGACCTCCAAGCAGAAATGGCATGGTGAAGCCTTGTCCCTAAAACAATTCATTCAGACATCAGTCACCTTGGATAATTTGCTAGGAGAAAGACACTGTGAACACTTTTCTCCACCAACACCAATATCCAAGCTACACCAGTATCACTTCATCCAGAGCCCACTGAACTTGGAAAGGCCCATGTGATTGTAGAGGAACACCAGTGCAGTAATAATAATTTCACCCAAATGCCCCATTCATTTAGGCTTCCCATGGCTAAGAGAACATCAGACACTTGAGATCAATGAGAAATAAATCACCAAATTGGGATCAAAATGTTTAAAAACTGTATCAGTCTACCAGTCAAATCCACCACAGTAGAAAACCCCAATGACATTATAATGCTGATGACTTTTTTGTTTTTGTTTTTTAAAGAATAAAGCTTGTCAGTTACCCCCTCATAGATCATGGGATTGTGATCTTTTGCCTGACACTAAACTCCCCATAAACAGGATTTTTCCTCTGTCTATTCCTGAATCTAAATCTTTGGATGAATATATTGATGAGGCACTGAAAGCAGGTTAAATATGTCTCTCTCAGCACTACCATTTTGACCAAATTGGACCTACAGAGCATCTATGACTTAAGTAGGACAAATAAAGAGACAAACAGAAAACTTGTCGTGAGCAATAGCGGACACTATGAGTATATGTTAATGCCATACAAGTTGGTAAATGCCTCCTCTGTGTTCCAAGCTTTTTCAGCAAAGTGCATTGTGAGATGTTAGATTGTAGTGTTGTAGTATATATGGATGATATTTTGGTGTATTCACAGTCATTGGAGTTTTTGGAGACTTTTAGACAACCATAAATATGTCAAAGGTGAAAAGTGTGACTTCCCCAAACATCCAAATTATTTTTGGAGTATGTTCTAATCACTGCAAAGGTGCACATAGATGAAGGTAAGGTGAATGCCATAGAACAATAGCCCACTCCACATTCAAAGAATTGCAGAGATTTCTGAAATTTGCCAAATTTAATTGCAGGTTTATTTGAGGCTTTAGTAGCAGCACCTTTCATGTCTTTGTTATGAGGCAAGAGTAAAATGATTCAGTGACATGAAAATGCCTCAATTGCTTTTGAATCTTGGAAGAACTGATCATTGAAGCCATTCTGAAGCATCCAGATCGCTCTTTTCCTTTTATTGTCAAAATGGTAGCTTCAAATTCAGGAGTTCATGTTGTTCTTTCCCAAAAAGTCAGCTTACCAGCAAAGCTTAATCCATACATTTACTTACTAATGCAAACTGGGTCCTGCTGAATGAAATTATGACATATGAAATCAAAGTGAATTACTGGCAATAAAATTAGCCTGTGAAGAATGGAGACATTGGTTTGAAGGAGCTTTACACCAGTTTTGGGTGTTGACAGATCTCCATAATCTAAGGTACATAAGATCAGCCAAACAAACCCTAGACAGGCTCATTGGACACTTTTCTTCACTCATTTTAATCGTACAGTCACGAATCACCCAGGCTCTAAAAACACAAAATCAGATGTTCCCTCCTCACTAAGATGGCACGTGTTAGAGTTAGTACACAGTACACTCATTTCAGGTCATCCAGGCATTCATCATACAGGAATGATATTTAAAAACAAGTTCTCCCATCTTAGAACATGTTTATAACTTGAGGTCCTCTTGTAGTAGGTCACAAAATTACTGGTCACACTATTTACCATGGGCCAAATACACAGGCAATTCATTAATTAATTCATCTTTCAGGTTTTCAGCCTCCTTTGTTCCCATCAGCAGATGAACCATCCTCTGATCCATCAGTTATTGACTACTAGGAAGAACAGGACAATTAATCTCCTTCTAGGAAGAACAGGACAATTGATCTCCTTTATGCCAATGTGAAGGATGCATACACCGCCACACCCCTGCCCCCTCTGGGAAAATCTGACCACAACCTGGTCTTTCTGCAGCCTCAGTACAAGCCCCGTGTCCGAAGACAAGCTGTAACAACGCGCTCCTTCAGGAAATGGTCACCTGAAGCCAAAGCAGCTCTCAGGGATTGTTTTGAGTCCACTGAATGGAGTGTACTGCAGGAGCCGTATGGGGAGGACATTGAGGGGATTACGGAGAATTGGATTACGCACTGCATTACGGACTACATGAACATGTATGGACATTGTTGTTCCTGTGAAAACTGTCCGCTGCTTTGCTAATAACAAGCCCTGGATAACCAGCAGTGTCAAAGCCCTGCTGAACAGGAAGATGGTGGAGCAGAAGTTAAGGGAGAATAACATGAGGGAGGTATGGAATGGTATGAAGACCATTACAGGCTGTAAGCAGAGAATGGACAATGTGTTAGACGGTGACGCAGAGAGAGCCAATGAGTTCAACATATTCTATAACCGGTTTGACGGCACTGTTCAGATCTCCACTGCGCCTGTATGTCCAGCGGTCACCCCACACCCTCCCTCTTCTCAGCTGCTGATACTTCAGTCTCTAGCCTGGACATCAACACCTCATCTTCTTCTATTGATATTCATGCACCCCTCCCACAGGCTGGCAGCACAGACAAAACAGCCCCCTCTCCCCCCTCTTCACACATTAGCACATCAGATCAGGTTAGAGGTGAGCTGAGGAAACTCCACACAAGGAAGGCAGCTGGTCCGGACAGAGTATGTCCTAGACTACTTAAGTCCTGTGCTGCTGAGCTGGGGGCACCCCTACAGCACATCTTCAACCTGAGTCTGCGCTTGGGGAGGGTTACCACACTGTGGAACACATCATGCCTCACTCCAGTACCCAAGAGGGGGTGACCCTGTGAACTCAATGACTTCAGGCCAGTCGCTCTAACATCACATGTCACAAGACTTTCCCCCTTTCTCTTTACACTGTACACCTCAGACTTTCAGTACAACTCTGAGACGTGCCACATGCAGAAGTTTTCGGATGACACTGCCATTTTGGCTTGTGTAAGGGAAGGGCAGGAGGAGGAGTACAAGACCCTGGTGAAGGACTTTGTGGAGTGGTGCTGTGGGAACAACCTGCTTCTGAACACTGCCAAGACCAAGGAGATGGTGGTGGACTTACGCAGGGATAGGCCACCCGCACAGCCAATCTCTTTTGAGGGTTTGGAGTGGAGAGGGTAATGACCTACAGGTATCTCGGACTGCAACTGGAGATAGGTTGGACTGGTCAGCCAACACAGACATCCTGTACAGGAGGGGCAAAGCCGGCTCTACTTCCTGAGGAGGCTGATTTCCTGCAGATGTTCTATCAGACCATGGTTGCCAGCTGTCTTTTTTATGCTGTGGTGTACTGGGGAGGAAGCATGAAAAAGAGAGACGAGATGCGACTGGACAAGCTGGTCAGGTGAGCGGGGTCAGTGGTCAGTGTGGAACTGGACTCTGTGATCAAGGTGGCCGAGAGAATGACATTACACAAACTGCTCTCCATTATGGAGGATGATGGCCACCCACTGCTCACCATAATCATGGACAGGAGGAGCATGTTTAGTGGCAGGTTGCTGTCACAGAGCTGCTTAACTGACAGACTCAGAAAATCTTTTGTCCCACGAGCCATCAGACTCTTCAACTCTTCCCAGGGGGGCAAGAAGAGAAGAAAGAAGAGGGAAGAGGAGAGATGAGGACTGGATCTGAATCTCATGTTAAATCATAGGTTTTATCTCATGCACATGTGGACACCTTACTGTACATATTGCACTTTCTGTAGCCCTATCACAAATCTTTCACATCTGGACAGTCCACACTAGACACTTTATTTTGGTACCAACATCTGCACATATTTATTCAGTATTGTCATTATATGCCGTTACCAGTGCCTCCTCGTACAGTCATCATTGCACTGCCACTTTCATCTCAGGTTATAGATGTTATACCAGATTGTTGTACTTTTTTATTTGTATATATGCCTGCAGATAGGATTTTTTATATTTATTCTTCCTGTTTACACCCTTATACTATTACTGTCCTGTGTTGTGTGAATGCTACTGGCTGCTAAATTTCCTTTCAAGATCAATAAAGTATCTATCTATCTATCTATCTATCTATCTGTCTATCTATCTATCACTGACCTCTGAGTCTCCTGACTTACTACAGAGATCATTAACAAGTGCACTGTATAAAGCCTGTTGTCAGAATAAAACCATCTTCCAGTATCCGGTGGTCTCCTGACTCTCGGACCCGGATTTCTTTTTGTAATGCTCATTTCCTTGTAAAGCTGCTTTGTGACAACACCTGTTGTAAAAAGCGCTATATAAATAAACTTTACTTACTTACTTACTTACTCTCTACTTTTGGCAAAGTCAAAGATTTACAACAACAGCCAGGTAGACTGTAAGCTCTCCAGATGCTTGATAATTATTTTTACTGCAGTTGCATATCCTTCTTATCGTTTTTTCAATCTAGAAAAATAACGTGTTTAACCTTCTGGGGTCTGAGCGCATTTTCTTGATTTTTGAATGTATTCTTAAATTTGTCTTTAAAGGCCCTTGCATGCCCACATATTATATATCAAAATGTTCAGAACAATCTCAGCTCTCTATAATGAGGCCCTTTTGCCTGGAGCACTGTATTTAGAGATACTTCAGACCTAAAGCTGAAAAGTGATATCAGATTTTAGAAATTCTTAATATTTCTTTACTCCTGTGGGCAAATTGTTTTGGTGCTTGAAACGTGTTTACAAAAGTCTCAGGTTCACAAAGTAACGACATTTATGAATAAAAAAATAAATAAATGCTCTCATCACTACTTTCCAAAACCACTGTAGTAAGTGCAGTGGCTTTTTTTTTACAACCTACTGACATCTGTGTCCAAGCAACTGAATGAAAAATGAAAGGTTTCTAGCATGATGGGTCCATCCTTACTGATTTCCTAAAGTGTCCATTGGTCAGTTTTACACAAAACATAGAAGAGCACACAAATCCACAAATTACAGGTGAGAGGCAGATGACGGACACACAAATCCACGAATTACACACAATGAGAGGATATTTTTGAGAATATTTTGTATATTGTTGCTGTTAATGAGTAGAACCCTGTGCATAGAGTAGAGCCCTCCTCAGTGCTGCTAATGTCCATTTCATATCTTTTTATTGTTTTGATGAGCTGACTGAGAAATTTGAGTCATTATCAAAATAAGTAATTTAAAATTACATAAAACGTAAGTTCTAATATGTATTATAAAGTTTGGTCATTGTAACAATCCATCACAATGGTCACATTTCTTCAAATAAAATGTTGGTTAAAAATAACCCAGTTTGTGTTCTGTCAAATATTTACGCAGCATTGGGTTGCCAAAAAAAAACCCAGTTGGGTATTTTTCAGCACAGCATTTTTTAGAGTATAAGACGACTGCTTACAATGTGTTAACAAACAGGGTTATAAAGTGTAATGTACTTCTATAAACAAATGCATTATAACATGTCATGAATGTGTTCATAGTTTTGTACAGACATGTTATTCACAGAAAGTGTTACCAAGCTTCTTTGTACAATTACATATCTATGTGAACATCCTTGAGGACAACGTCTCGATGAATGTGGAAGTGTGTTATCTGGTCCATCTCCCAGAAGCTATGTATATAATGCAGCACATGAACTTTGTCAACTTCCACTCTGTATCCAGAAGATGTGCAAAAAATCTTGATCTGAAAAGCAGAACAATCATGAGAGTGAACTCTTTAAGGTTCTGTATGAGGATCCACAATTCAGTTCCTTAGTCTCTCTACTGATCTGACAAAGTTTCACTGGAGAATTCAAAGTAGAATTTGAAGAGCTCTTAATAGTCAATACATTTTAGCTCTTAGCACTCAATACATTATAGCAGTTACTGAATAATTCATAATAGTTACTGAATAATTCATAATAGTTACTGAAAAATTCATATTAGTAGATATTTCACGGTACATGTTGAATAATTCATAATAGTCACTGAAAATTTACTGAATAATTTATAATGTTTATTAAATAAGTAAATAGTTACTGAATAATTCAAAGTAGGTACTGAATAACTCATAGTGCACACAGAAAAATTAATTAAATTTAATTCATTCATTTCACAATCATCCTGCCGGTCAGGATTAACATGAACATTTCAACATCAGCTTTGTGACGTTAAACAAACCAGTATTAATAACTTCCACTGAGACTGAAGCTGAAGCTGAAATATAAGAAGGAACACTTTCACTAGTGAACATGATCCCTCTGTAAGGGTTCAGCCGGCCCCGCCTGCTGCCGGCAGAGGGCGACGGCGGCAGGGTGTCCAGCCTGTGCCGCCTGCTGCCAGCAGAGGGCGACGGCGGCAGGGTGTCCACCGCGGCACAGGGCCATAACTTCAGGGAACTCCAATTCCCAGAAGTCCGCGGGCTGATTAGGCCCAACGCGACACACCTGCGGACTCCTCTACTTAAGGTCAAGGCAAACAG
The DNA here is from genome assembly GCF_904425465.1 of Colossoma macropomum. NCBI lineage: Eukaryota > Metazoa > Chordata > Actinopteri > Characiformes > Serrasalmidae > Colossoma > Colossoma macropomum. The sequence continues at coordinate 32,635 of NW_023495497.1, forward strand.
TGGTGTTTGTCACACCTTTGTAGAGGGGTGACCGGTACGGTACTTAGTGTCAGAAAAGAAAAGAAAAGAAAAGAAAAGAAAAGAAACTGCCCCAAAACTAAAAAAGAAAAAGAAAAGAGGGCTGAGAGAAGAAACTGTCCCAAAACTAAAAAGGAAAAAGAAAAGAGGGCTGAGAAGAGAAATTGCCCCAAAACTAAAAAAGAAAAGAGGGCTGAGAAAAGAAACTGTCCCAAAGCGGCTTAAAGCCAAAAAAAAATAAATAAATAAATAAATAATAAATAAATAAATTTAAAAAAAGGGAAAAGAAGAGGTCTGCCTTCCCTTCGTTTTTGGAGTGGAAGTGTTTTTTGTTTTTCCTATTATCTGTCCTCTCGCCTCTCTAGTTCAGCCTTTGTTTGAGCACGCTGCTCTCAGCGTCTCTTTTGTTTGCCGTTCGTCATTTTCCCGCCTTTTCTTTTCCCCCTTCCTTGAGGTGTTATTGCCGGTAGTTACCTGTGCTCCTCAGTGGCGCAGTGGCAACGCCACGAAGCGCCGATCAATACATCACCGGTTCGAACCTGGCTTTGGGTCACCTCAGGTGCATGTTTCGGATTCACAACAACTCATTTTTTCCCATTTTTTTTTCCTGTTTCCATTTCTGCACTTGGGTCCGCCTCCCCGCCGTTTCGTAACACCCTCAGTGAACAGACTCACTTAATATGGAGTGAAAGTGTTTAAATGAGCAGAGCAGGACTGTCTGTTCACAACACTCACCTCAAAATGTCGTCCACGTCTGAAAGGGAAGAGAGAATATTCTTCTACCCTTGGACACCAACGATTTTGAATCAAGGAGGCCATCACGATCAGCTGCCTCCCATGCTCATTGAAACGAGGGCTGAAATGAAAGGCTACATCTTTGCCTTTACAGATGTTAAAGGAGAATCTAATGGGAGAGGAAAAAAAAGAAGTTTTTAACCATTTTATTTATAGGTTTGTCATTCTATTTGTATTATTTATTATACTTTTACCTGTCAGCATTGTCTTTCGGTGCTCCGTAGATGGTGATGAGTGATTGGTCTTTTAGTCCTTCAAGCAAACCCTGTATATATGGAACTCTTAGGAAGCAGCCCTCTAGAAAGAAAGCAGAAGAGAATAAAATGATGAAAATGAAAGGATGAGTTCTGCTCTTCCTGCTCTGTGAGCTGCACACATCACTCTTACCAAAGCTGGACAGATAGATAATGTCATTGGGCTTTCTTTGAAGTGTCCAGTTGACACTCCTTCAAGCAGCCTGCTTCGTTAATGCAACAATGCAAAATGTCAAAGCTGTGCTAAAATATTTATTATATTTAGTTATGTGACTGAACTGAACTGTTAACATATTTTCAAATGTTATCTTTCAATCAATTTTCAAATTTCAAGTATTTCATGCAAAAAAAGTTCATTCTGGGCCAGGAGTTCAGCTGCTTGGCTAAGAGCTGCTGCGCAGCTTATCTACACTTGGGGTGTATGATATTGTTCCTTTCTCAGGGCAATATGCATATTGCGTCTCAAACATCAGGCAAGATGGACCATGACTGAAACATAATATGTATCTAAAACGCATAAGATATTACCATTAAGATAAGGCTGTAGTATAACTAGATGCAGATTAATCTACTAACTGTACACAGGATCAACTACTAACTGTACACAGGATCATCCACTAACTGTACACAGGTTTAACAAAGACTACCTGCAGATTTTGTGGCTTTGTTTTTTTTATTAGTGTGAGACCATCATGGTGCTGTCCAGAGGAACAGAAGAACACTGTGCTCTTTGTCTTGGAGCTCAGAACTGGGAATGTCAGTATAATGTTGATATAAATGAGTAGCTTTGAAACAGCAGACCCTCCTCAGTGCTGTTGATGTCTGTTTCACATCTTTTTATTGTTTTAATTAGCCGAATGAGGAGTTTGAATAACTATTAAAATATAAATAGTGAAATTTATATCAAACATTAAAATTAAAACAGTAAAATCAAACAATATAAAACTTGTATTATAGAGCTTGATCATCAGAACAGACCATCACGATAGTAAATTTAGAGTATTTACCCTGTGCTGGGTTGCCAACTATTCCAGGATGGGTAGTCTTCAGTACAGCATTTTCTAGAGTGTACAAACACTTATGTGTTAATAATGCATAATGCAGAACAAAACTGATTATAAAATGTAATGGGTTATTATAAGCATTTATTAATGCAGTATAATGTCATGAATGTGTTTAGAATTTTGTTCATACGTTATTCACAGAAACTGTTACCTAGATTTTTTGTACGATTACATACCTACGTGAACATATTTGAGGTCAACTCCTACAATTAAGATGTGTGTCATTTCCTTAAGCTGCCAGATGCGATGTGCATAATGCAGCATAAGATTGGTGTCAGTTTCTACTCTGTATCCAGAGGCTGTGCACAAAATCTTGATCTGACAAACAGAAAAAAACAGAGTTAATCCAAACTGAAGGGTCCACAGTTCAGTTCCTTAGTCTCAACATATCTGACACAAGTTTCACTGGAGAATTCATATTAGAATCTGAAGAGCTCTTAATAAATACTCAATACATTATAGTAGTTACTGAATTACTCATAGTACTTCATAAGAGTTATTGAATAATTCATAGTAGTTACATAACAAATAATAGTAGTTACAGAACAGGCAGACTGCAGTTTGAGGGGTTAATCTCAGTTCTTTTGAATCAACAATATGTAACTCATTCATTTCAGAGTCATCCTACCAGTTAGGATTAACTTTAATAGTCATCATCTCTTTGGTGTCAAACACAACAGTATCAGTAACTTTCACTGAGACTGAAGCTGAAATAGAAGAAGGAACACTTTCACTAGTGAACATGATCCCTCAGTGAACAGACTCACTTAATATGGAGTGAAAGTGTTAAAATGAGCAGAGCAGGACTGTCTGTTCACAACACTCACCTCAAAAGGTTGTTCATGTCTGAAAGGGAAGAAAGGAAGGTGTCTTTCCTCAGAGCCCCAAAAACCATCAATTCTGCTGGTCCGCACGACCACCTGCCTCCCATTCTCATTGAAACGAGGGTTGAAATGAAAGGCCATATCAAAGCCTTTACAGATGTTAATGTCAAATCTAATGGTGGATAAGAAAACAATTGAGTTTTCTTAACCATTTTATTTTTGGATCTATCATTCTATATGAATTATTTTTATACTCTTACCTTTCAACACCTTTTTTAGGCGCTCCATGGACAGTGATGAGCATTTGGTCTATGACTCCTTCAGGCAAAATCTGCACATATGGATCTCTTAGGAAGATGTCTCCTAGAAGGAAAGCAGAAGAGAGAGTGAAGTGTTGAAAGGATGAGTTCTGTTCTTCCTGCTCTGTGAGCTGCACCCACCACTCTTACCAAAGCTGGATGGATAATAACATTGGGCTTTATTAACACTTCTTTTGCTTAGTACAGTCCAGTTGACACTTCAAATTGTCAAATCATTCCTTGTTTTTCTTCAAGTTTTAATGAAAAAAGAGAAACATTGATTGAAGCTGAGTTGAGCTTTCAGTTACTAAAGTAAACTGAAGTTCCACCAACGTCCCCAAAACCTGGCCGGTCACATTGTAAATGTCCACAAAAGAAAAATCAAGTAAAATCAAGCTTTTTCATTAATTATTTTAGTTTTTTACTTATCAGGTGACTGAACTTTTTCAATCACTTTTCAAACTTTAGGTAGTTTAGTAGTTTTATGAAATATGTACATTCTGGGCCAGGAGTTCAGCAGATTGGCTAAGAGATGCTGCACAGCTTATCTACTTTTGCATGATGCAAACACAACATGCATCCAAAATGCATTAGAAATTACCTTTAAAATAAGGCTGCAGCATAACTGTATGTACTAAGTGTACATAGGATCATCTACTGACTGTACACAGGATCATCTACTGACTGTACACAGAATCATCTACTAACTATACACAGAATCATCTACTAACTGTACATAGGATTGTCTACTAACTGTATGCAGAACCTCCTACTAACTGTACACAGAATCATCTACTAACTGTACACAGGACCATCTACTAATTGTACACAGAATCATCTACTAACTGTAAACATGATGATCTACTAACTGTACACAGGATCATCTACTAACTGTACACAGGATCATCTACTAACTGTGCACAGACTACATGCAGATTTTTTCGCACTGCATATCTACAGCATAATCCAAGTTGTGGCTTTTTTTCTTCATTAGTGTGAGACCATCATGGTGCTGTATCAGAGTCCAGAGGAACAAAGAAACACTGTACTCTTTGTCTTGGAGCTCAGAACTGGGACCTTTTCAGTATATTGTTATTCATAGAAACATGGTATTCATAGAAAGTGTTACCACGTTTCTGTGTTCAATTACATACCTATGTGAACACGATTGAGGTCAATATCTTGATGAATCTGGATGTGTGTTATCTGGTCAAGCTCCTTGATGCGATGTGCGTAATTCGGCACATGATGGCTGTCAACTTCCACTCTGAATCCAGAGAAGGTGAAAAAAATCTTGATCTGGAAAACAGAAAAAAAACGAAGAGTTAACTCAGGTTAAGGATCTGTTTAAGGGTCCACAGTCCAGTTCCTTAGTCTCTCTACAGATCTGACATTAATTTCACTGAGGAATTCATTGCAGAATCTGAAGAGTTCTTAGTAGATACTTAATACATTATAGCTCTCACTACATGTAATTGTATGTAAATAGTTCATATTAGTTACTGAATAATTCATAACAGATTGTCCAAAATTCATAGTAGGTAATTAATAATTTGCAGGAAATGCTTAATAATTCATTGGGTGACATTATTTTAGGTGATCATTTTAAGATGAAATTAACTGTCAGCAGACTTTCAGTGACATCAACTACATATCAATAATGTAGCAGCAGAATATTCAACAGATTATCAAGAGACTTTTAACTGTGTAAATAAGATTTGTTTACAATCTGCTGAATTCAGTTGTTTTTCACTTTCCAAGTCCAAGTTCATATCTGTAGATGTTTAACATGAGAAGAACTGAACATGTAACAGGGTGAGGGTGAGGCTTAGTCTTAGGTTTTGGGTTAAGATTATGGTTAGGATTATGTTTTTGGTTGAGGTTAAGGTTAGGGGTTGGAGTACCAATGTCCACAAATGAACGGTCGGAATAGCGAATGTGTCTGCACATTATAATTACTAAAATTTATTCAACATCTACTATGAACTATCTACTACTGGTTCAGCAGCAAAAAATCTTGGTGTCATAATTGATCCAGATTTATCATTTGATCAACACATAGGCAGCATCACTAGGACAGCTTTTTTACATCTTCACAACATCGCCAGAATAAGAAATGCCTTATCGCTGCACGATGCAGAAACATTAGTACATGCCTTTATTACTTCAGGGCTAGACTATTGTAACGCACTACTGTCAGGATGCACCAATAAGAATTCAAGTAAACTTCAACTAGTACAAAATGCTGCAGCCAGGGTTCTCACTAAAACTAGAACATTTGATCATATCAGTCCAGTTCTATCATCACTCCACTGGCTGCCTGTTAAATTCCGTATAGATTACAAAATTCTTTTATTGACGTATAAAGCCCTACATGGGCTCCTGAGTACCTGCAAGACCTTATTTCCCATTATGAGCCACCACGATTACTCAGATCACAGAGTGCTGGCTTTTTAATAGTTCCCAGAATTCAGAAGGTTTCATCTGGGGGAAGAGCCTTTTCTTATAAAGCCCCAAACTCTGGAATGATCTTCCAGAAAATGTTCGGGACTCAGACTCAGTCGCAATCTTCAAATCTAGGCTGAAAACTCACTTGTTTAGTTTAGCTTTTGGTAGCTAATGTTTCCCCTTGGATAAAGGCAGCAGATCCAGGGGTCCATGGACGCAGGGAATTATAGTAAACTGAGACGCTGGTGCTGTCGTCCCGCCGCTCACACGCGAACACTCAGGTTTGTGGACGGTGGAGCGGAGGGATGCCAGATTGTCTCAGGGTGCTCCCGTGTCTGTGTGCCCTTTTGGTTCACTCCTTTTAGTTAAGCTGTTATAGTCAGATCTGCCGGAGTCGTTAGCCACACGTTAGTCACACTACCTTTTTTAGTTAGTCACTCCGAGTAAACGACTGCCCACCTGTCCGGCCGGACACTGATGGACGATTGTCTGTCAAGCTCTCCTGCTACCTGCTTCAGACCAGTTGCCCACACCCCTGTCACCGCCACCTGCCTTGGACTAGCTGCACACCCTACACTGAAGTGGACCCCTAACTATTATTACTACTACTACTATTAATATTAGGAGTATAATAATTTTGTAGGTAGTTTGACCAGAGGAGGATGGGTCCCCCCTTGTGAGCCTTGGTTCCTCCCAAGGTTTCTTCCTCAGCTCTGAGGGAGTTTTTCCTGGCTTGCTCACCTGGAGGATTTACATTTCATGTTGAAACTTTGTCCTAAATGGGTTTCTGTGAAGCTGCTTTGTGACAACATCAGTTGTTAAAAGCGCTATACAAATAAACTTGACTTGACTTGACTTGACTATGAATTATTAAGTGGCTACTATATGTTACAGAATAATTCATAGTAGACACTGGATAATTCATAATAGTTACTGAATAGTTTATAGTAAATATTGAATAATTCTTTGTCGATACCACATAATTCTTTATAGTTACAGAATAAGAAAACTTCAGTTTAAGAGGTTAATCTCTTCTCTTAAATCAGCAATATTTAATCAATTCATTTCACAACTATCCTGCCAGCTTTAACTTGAACATTTCAGCGTCATCTTTGTGACATCAAACACACCACTATTATTAACTTTCACTGAGACTGAGGCTGAAATATGAGAAGGAACACCTTCACTAGTGAACATGATCCCTCAGTAAACAGATTCACTTAATATGGGGTGAAAGTGAGCAGAGCAGAGCAGGACTGTCTGTTCACAACACTCACCACAAAAGGTTTTCCAGGTCTGAAAGGGAAGAAACGAAGTTCTCTTTCCTCAGGACCCCAAACACCTCTAATCCTGCTGCTCCTCATGATCACCTGCTTCCCATCCTCATTGAAACGAGGGTTGAAATGAAAGGCTATATCATCACCTCTACAGATGTCAATGGCAAATCTAATAGGAGAAAGGACAAACAAATTCACGTTGTAACCATATTATTTTTATAATTGCTATTTTATCTGTATTATTTATTATACTCCTACCTTTCAGCATTTTGTTTTGGCTCTCCATAGATACTGATGGCTGTTTTGCATTTAAGTTCTTCAGGCAGAACCTGCACATAAGGAACTTTTAGGAAGAACTGTCCTAGAAAGAAAACAGAAGAGAGAATAAAGTGTTGAAAATGAAAGGATGAGTCCTGCTTCTCATGCTCTGTAAGCTGCATACATGTGGAACAGTCACTGAATGTAATCTTTACTTTTCTTAATTGTTTGTGAGGTTATAATGAAGAAAGAAAAACCTGAAAAACCTGGCAGGTCACACTGTGGCTTTCCATTTAAGAAAAATCAGGAACTATTTCATTAATGCAGCCATTCAAAATGTGAAAGCTGTGCTGAAATAGTTCTTTAGTTTTGAGTATTTAAAGTTTTCTCCATCAGGTGACAGAACTGAGCTGATCTCAGATTTTAAAAATACAACCCCAATTCCAAAAAAAATGTTGGGACACTGCGTAAAATGTATAAAAACAGAATGCAATGATTTGCAGATCTCATAGACGCATATTTTATTCACAATAGAACGTAGAACACATATCAGATGCTGAAAGTGAGACATTTTACCATTTCATGAAAAACATTAACTCATTTAGAACTTGATGGCAGCAACGCATCTCAAAAAAGTTGGGACAGGGCAGCAAAAGGCTGGAAAAGTAAGTGGTACTAATAAAAAACTGGAGGAGCAATTTGCAACTAACTCACATGACTGAGTATAAAAGATCCTTTTAGAGAGGCAGAGTCTATCAGAAGCAAAGATGGGCAGAGATTCACCAACCTGAGACAAACTGCATCTAAAAATTGTGGAAAATTTCAGAAAAATGTTCCTCAGTGTAAAATTGCGAAGACTTTGGAGATCCCACCATCTACAGTGTATAATATCATCAGAGAATCTGGAGAAATCCCTGTACGCAAGGGAAAAGGCTGATGGTCAATATTTGATGCTCGTGATCGTCGGGCCCTCAGGTTGAACTGCATTAAAAACAGGCCTGATTCTGTACTGGAAATCACTGCATGGGCTCAGAAACACTTCCAGAAATCATTGTCTGTGGACACAGTTCACCATACAATCCACAAATGCCAGTTAAAGCTGTATCATGCAAAGAAGAAACCATATATAAGCAGGATCCAGAAATGCCACCAACTTCTCTGGGCCCAAGTTCATTTAAAAAGGACCAAGGCGAAGTGGAAAAGTGTCCTGCGGTCAGATGAATCAAAGTTTCACATGAATCACTGATGTGCAGTCACGCTGGAACAGGAAGGGGCCATTTCCAAACTGTTCCCACAAAGTTGTGAGCATGAAATAGTCCAAAATCTCTTGGTGCTGAAGCATTAAGAGTTCCTTTGACTGGAACTAAGGGGCCGAGCCCAACTCCTGAAAAACAACCCCACACCATAATCCCCCCTCCACCAAACGTTACACTTGGCACAATGCAGTCAGATAAGTACCGTCTCCTGGCCACCGCCAAACCCAGACTCCTCCATCAGATTGCCAGACGGAGAAGCGTGATCCGTCGCTCCAGAGAACACGTCTCCACTGCTCTAGAGTCCAATGGCACCGCTGTACACCACTGCCTTGCATTGAGCTTGGTGATGTAAGGCTTGGATGCAGCTGCTCGGCCATGGAAACCCATTCCATGAAGCTCACTATGCACTAGTCCTGAGCTGATCTGAAGGCCACATGAAGTTTGGAGGTCTGTAGTGATTGACTCTGCGCACTATGCGCCACAGCATTCACTGACCTCGCTTTGTCATTTTACGTGGTCTACCACTTTGTGGCTGAGTTGCTGTCGTTCCCAATCGCTTCCACTTTTTTATAATACCACAGACAGTTGACTGTGACATATTTAGTAGCAAGGAAATTTTACCTTCCAGGATTGGGACCTTGTCATGGTGGAAGGGCTTGTCTGGTCTAGGGATCTTCACAGCTAAGTCGTTGGGAGCAATATGCTTCTGGTAGGGTCTCCCAGTGCAAACAGGTCTGGAGTGAATACCCAGACTAACACGATCCAAAAACCCTCCATGAAAAATGGATGAAGACGATCATGTACCCTGCACGGGAGAGGGTGACGGGGACCTACGCCTGGAGCCAGTCCTGAGGGTAATGTCCCTCGGCGAATGCCTGGTGGCCGGGCAGCCAAGGTAACCCGGTCGGGCTCAGCCCGAAGAGGCAACATGGGGAGACCATGTGGGCCCACCACCCACAAGGTCCAGCATGGGGGAGCGGTGCAGTGCCGTATAGGCACTGGGAGATGGCGGGGAGGCCCTTGGAAGCCTAGGCCCCTTTGGCAGAGACTGGCTCTTGGTACGTGGAAAGTAACCTCACTGGGGGGAAGGAGCTGGAGCTTGTGCAGGAGGTTGAGAGGTACCAACTAGATATAGTTCTGGACACTCAGGTGAAGAGAGGTGCTGAGCTGTCAACTGATCATCATCTGGTGGTGAGTTGGATCAGATGGCAGGGTTCATACTATTTGTATTTAAAAAGCTTCTCCATTAATTGTTTCTATATTGCAACTTACTGTTTAACTCACATGATTTTGATATTTTATGTAATTTCATTGTGAAGCACTTTGAGCTGCATTTTTATGTATTCAAAAGATGCTATATGAAAAAAATATTATTGTTATTCAGCACTTTGGAAATCAGAAACCCTGAAGGGATCCATTATTGAAAGAGTCACTGAAATTAAGTGAACTTGGCATATGGAGGCAACAGATGTACTTTTAGATGCCATATCAATGACCTCACAAACAAATTGAGACCAAAACTGGGGCTCCTGTATCAACACAAAATGTGTTTTATGGTGCACATCAGGAGAAGGATTGTTGAAGAAACACTATTATTTACTCTGGATTACAGTGATGTGATGTACAAATATGCATCTGTTAAAACCCTAAAACCTTTACA
>NW_023495498.1:0-54666 GCF_904425465.1 Colossoma macropomum
CAGTTCTCCAACTTAGCCACATAACTGACTTTGCAGCAGATGTATTCAATGCGTGTACTGCCAGGGTTCGCTTCCACTTTGTCCACACTTTAGCAGATGAGTCAAGTTAACTCCACCCTATAATCTCTTTCTAATCTCTTGAGAATCGATTTAAAACCACCCACACAATATAGACATGTTAAATTCTAAAAACTTGTCAGAGGTGCCCAGGCTGAGTTACTGTTACTAAGCTGGACATGAGGGACAGGATTTACTGAATGTTGTGATAGTTGCTTTGCTTCAGTGTGGAAGTATATCATATTCTTTTGGATATTTTAGAAAATCCATTTTCTTTCCCACTTCAGAGTAATGAGTAAAACATGTTGGATCAGAAAGTAGTGAAAACATTTGAAATGTGGTGGAGTAAAAATATAAGTCTCAAACAGTGAAATATTTAAATAAAATACAGACAGCTAAACACATGTACTGTGCTACTGTCCACCACTGGTAACCAGTGTTCATCAGTATCACTAAGTTGAACACCTTGTACTGCGATTATTTAGATGGATTGATTTCAGTGTTTGTTGAACAGCTATAATGCTGATTCTTAGTTTGTGATTTCCATTCACTCTCTCAGCTTCAGCATTAGCTCCTGTAAAGTTTAGTGTTTGTGTTTAATGCTTAATACACTATATGGACAACAGTATTGGGACACCTACACATTTCATCTACAGGAGTTTTCATAACATTCCGTTCTAAACCCATAGGCATTAATATGAAGTTGGTCCTCCTTTGCAGCTCTAACAGCTTCCACTCTTCTGGGAAGCTTTCTACAAGATTTTGGAGAGAGTCTGTGGCATTTTTTACCAATTCCTCTGGAAGAGCATTCGCCAAACCCAGACTCATTGATCAGACTGCCAGAGCGAGAAGTGTGATTTGTCGCTCCACAGAATATGTTTCCGCTGCTCCAGAGTCCAGTGGCGGCGTGCTTTTATGTGCTTGGTGATGTAAGGTTTGCGTGCAGCTGCTCGGCCATGGCAACCATGCCACAGTTTTCGTGCTGATGTTGATGCCAGAGGAGGTTTGAACTCAGCAGAGCGCTGGTGACTTTTATGCACTATGCGCCTCAGCACTCAGCGACCTGCTCTGTAAAGCAGTAGTGGCATCCTATTACAGCACCACGCTGAAATTCAAGGAGCTCTTCAGAACGACCCATTCTCTCACAGATGTTTGTGAAGGCAGACTGCATGGCTAAGTTCTTGATTTCATACACCTGTGGCAATAGGACTAAATGAAACACCTGAATTCAAGAGGTGTGTCCCAATACTTTTGTCCATGTAGTCCACTGGTTAATTGTGTATCTTTTCTTAATCTATACCTTTAAACATACTTTTTGTGTGTTTACAGTCATGAATTATTGAATATATGAATGCAGCTTAAGAGATGAAAGTAGAAAATGGTCTTTATATGGCAGAGCAGTGCTGATCCTGAGGTGTTTTAATTCTTGCCAGTACACAGGTTCATGAAATGTCCAGTGGTGTAAAGTATCTGGGAAATCTATTATTTCTTTCTTTTACTCACCAAAATGTTGTTCATTTTGGCCTCAGTCTCATTCAGGTGAAGATTCTCTTTAGTGCTTTGATCGTCAGCTCCAGTGTCCTTCACCTTCAGCTTGTTTCCTGCTGTTGCATAAATTTTTACCAACATCTGCCCAAATGTGACCGGCTTCTATCTTAATTTCCTTCTTTTGTCCAGAAACTGGCCTTTCTTAGTGTTCATCACACTTAATCATGATTCAGAGAAACAGCTAATGAATGTTCCATACAGTCTAGATTTAACATTATAGAAAGCTAATAACTTCTTAATGCTAATGATGATGTGAATGAAGGCTGCTGTTTGCTACAGTGATGAAGTGATAATAGTACTGCTCAAAATTAGCTAAAATTGTCTGTGTTATAATTGTTTTGGTAATGCAAAATGGCATATTTCATTCTTTGTTTTTGTAGAACAAACACAAGGTATAGGGTCACTTAAAGCAAAGATATGTTAGTCTAAAGTCCAAGTCAGTTAAAAGTCCCAAATGTGCTTTCAACTCTGACTTTGAGCCATTTGGTAGATGATCTATACGTGTTAACACTCAAATTTGTCAAATTACAAACAAATGTGACATATATTTCCATACTTATGCAGATTTATGTAGCTTTTCAGTCAGACAGCACTACTGGCCTAAATGGTTGGAGTCCACAGCCAGTATTTTTAAACGGATGAACAGAAATTTTAACTTCAACACTATCAAGATAATACAGATATTCCTCTTGGTCAGATCAATCCTAATAGATGTTTGTGTGTGTGTGTGTGTGTGTGTGTGTGTGTGTGTGTGTGTGTGTGGGTTGTGTGTCTATAGTGTTTCTGCAGGTTGCTGTTTTTATGAACACAGTGCTAGTGCTGTCACGTATGTCAACCACATCCTTTTACACAGGACAGGACAGCAGTGTTTAGCTTCCTGTGTGTCAAACTGAGAACATCTCAGATGTTTTCCACAGGTAGGTTTGTATAGACTCTGACAGTAATTTAAGCCAGATATACACTGTGAAATTTTAGAAGTCTTGTTCTTTGGTGATTCATAATACACAATTAAATCACCTGTTGGTCGCGACCAAAGACTACGACTTACTAAGTACTCATACTGTATGAAAACAACTGACGTGCTGCAATTTGCTTACACTGCACGTAAAAAGCCTCTACAGACAGCTCTGAATATGGACAATTTCCATTAAAGCTGTTTCATTTAAAACAACAAGCTGTACATCTGAGTACAGAGCAAAACAGGAAACAGTGCAAGAACAGCTCTGCTAACATGGATTACACCATGCATTGAATGTAACAGCAGGAGCTTTTGATTGGTGAGGTTAAAGCTGCTGAGATTAAGGGTTTAGTTACAGAGGTTAAAGCTGCTGAGATTAAGGGTTTAGTTACAGAGGTTAAAGCTGCTGAGGTTAAGGTTTTGGAGTTTAAAGCGGCTGAGGTTATGGTTTTGATTGGTGAGGTTAAAGCTGCTGAGGTTAAGGTTTAGGGTTTGTTGTTGTGTGTGTGTGTGTGTGTGTGTGTGTGTGTGTTGTGTGTGTTTTATGTTTGTTTAATGTGGAGGTTATTATTAGTTTTTTTTTTCTTTTATACTTTCCTTTTGGTTTTTAACTTCAGTAATGTTTAAGGTAGTTTTAAGGTCTCTGATTTTGGTTTGTGTGTGAGTGGTCATGTATTTGGCTGTATGTAGTGGGCAGTTCCTGTATTATATTGTGTATAAAATGCTAACCACATCCTGACATAGAAGAATGCTAAACGCACTGTTTAGTTTCCTGTCTTAAGTGTCAGGTGCTGCCACGATTCTGCAGCTTCTCAAAAGTTTCTCAGGAGTTGGTTTGAGTAAATAGTAATTTAGCAATAAAACAATTATATTTCTATTTTCACATTTCTCTGTGTGGCCCTCTATCTTAGCTCATAGATTCACTATCAGCCCTTAATAATTATTTCCCCAATTTACTCCAAAACCCAAGTTATCACATCACAGCTTTGTCTAACCGTAGACAACGGACAAAGTCAGTAATGAGTTACTATGTGTTTCACTTTATAATACTGTTCTAGATCATTATTACCTCCTAATGAAGAACACAGGTGGAACAACATTTCAAAAAACAATACACAAACGGTCTTCAGTATGCAGTTGAAGGCTACACATGACATTGATCTCTCAGCAGCCTAACAGTGCCAAAACAATAAAGACTTAAGCCATATTCAGACGTAGGCCACACAATCACATTTCCTTTCACAATTCAGCAGTTCTCCAACTTAGCCACATAACTGACTTTGCAGCAGATGTATTTAATGCGTGTACTGCCAGGGTTCTCTTCCACTTTGTCCACACTTTAGCAGATGAGTCAAAGTTCACTCCACCCTATAATCTCTTTTCTAATCTCTTGAGAATCAGATTTAAAACCACTCCACACAATATAGTACATTGTTAAATTCTAAAAACTTGTCAGAGGTGCCCAGGCTGAGTTACTGTTACTAAGCTGGACATGAGGGACAGGATTTACTGAATGTTGTGATAGTTGCTTTGCTTTAGTGTGGAAGTATATCATATTCTTTTGGATATTTTAGAAAATCCATTTTCTTTCCCACTTCAGAGTAATGAGTAAAACATGTTGGATCAGAAAGTAGTGAAAACATTTGAAATGTGGTGGAGTAAAAATATAAGTCTCAAACAGTGAAATATTTAAATAAAATACAGACAGCTAAACACATGTACTGTGCTACTGTCCACCACGGGTAACCAGTGTTCATCAGTATCACTAAGTTGAACACCTTGTACTGCGATTATTTAGATGGATTGATTTCAGTGTTTGTTGAACAGCTATAATGCTGATTCTTAGTTTGTGATTTCCATTCACTCTCTCAGCTTCAGCATTAGCTCCTGTAAAGTTTAGTGTTTGTGTTTAATGCTTAATACACTATATGGACAACAGTATTGGGACACCTACACATTTCATCTACAGGAGTTTTCATAACATTCCGTTCTAAATCCATAGGCATTAATATGAAGTTGGTCCCCCTTTGCAGCTCTAACAGCTTCCACTCTTCTGGGAAGCTTTCTACAAGATTTTGGAGAGAGTCTGTGGCATTTTTTACCAATTCCTCTGGAAGAGCATTCGCCAAACCCAGACTCATTGATCAGACTGCCAGAGCGAGAAGTGTGATTTGTCGCTCCACAGAATATGTTTCCGCTGCTCCAGAGTCCAGTGGCGGCGTGCTTTTATGTGCTTGGTGATGTAAGGTTTGCGTGCAGCTGCTCGGCCATGGAAACTCATGCCACAGTTTTTGTGCTGATGTTGATGCCAGAGGAGGATTGAACTCAGCAGAGCGTTGGTGACTTTTATGTGCTATGCGCCTCAGCACTCAGCGACCTGCTCTGTAAAGCAGTAGTGGCATCCTATTACAGCACCACGCTGAAATTCAAGGAGCTCTTCAGAACGACCCATTCTCTCACAGATGTTTGTGAAGGCAGACTGCATGGCTAAGTTCTTGATTTCATACACCTGTGGCAATAGGGCTAAATGAAACACCTGAATTCAAGAGGTGTGTCCCAATACTTTTGTCCATGTAGTCCACTGGTAATTGTGTATCTTTTCTTAATCTATGCCTTTAAACATACTTTTTGTGTGTTTACAGTCATGAATTTTTGAATATATGAATGCAGCTTAAGAGATGAAAGTAGAAAATGGTCTTTATGTGGCAGAGCAGTGCTGATCCTGAGGTGTTTTAATTCTTGCCCGTACACAGGTTCATGAAATGTCCAGTGGTGTAAAGTATCTGAGAAATCTATTATTTCTTTCTTTTACTCCCCAAAATGCTGTTCATTTTGGCCTCAGTCTCATTCAGGTGAAGATTCTCTTCAGTGCTTTGATCGTCAGCTCCAGCGTCCTTCACCTTCAGCTTGTTTCCTGCTGTTGCATAAATTTATACCAACATCTGCCCAAATGTGACCTGCTTCTATCTTAATTTCCTTCTTTTGTCCAGAAACCGGCCTTTCTTAGTGTTCATCATACTTAATCATGATTCAAAGAAACAGCTAATGAATGTTCCATACAGTCTAGATTTAACATTATAGAAAGCTAATAACTTCTTAATGCTAATGATGATGTGAATGAAGGCTGCTGTTTGCTACAGTGATGAAGTGATAATAGTACTGCTCAAAATTTGCTAAAATTGTCTGTGTTATAATTGTTTTGGTAATGCAAAATGGCATATTTCATTCTTTGTTTTTGTAGAAGAAACACAAGGTATAGGGTCACTTAAAGCAAAGATATGTTAGTCTAAAGTCCAAGTCAGTTAAAAGTCCCAAATGTGCTTTCAACTCTGACTTTGAGCCATTTTGGTAGAATGATCTATACGTGTTAACACTCAAATTTGTCAAATTACAAACAAATATGACATATATTTCCATACTTATGCAGATTTATGTAGCTTTTCAGTCAGACAGCACTACTGGCATAA
Source organism: Colossoma macropomum (assembly GCF_904425465.1). Taxonomy (NCBI): domain Eukaryota; kingdom Metazoa; phylum Chordata; class Actinopteri; order Characiformes; family Serrasalmidae; genus Colossoma; species Colossoma macropomum. The sequence goes on from NW_023495498.1 coordinate 6,031, forward strand.
ATGGTTTGAGTCCACAGACAGTATTGTTAGCTGGATGAACAGAAATTTTCTTAAACACTATCAAGATAATACAGATATTCCTCTTGTTGAGATCAATCCTAATAGATGTTTTGTGTGTGTGTGTGTGTGTATGTGTGTGTGTGTGTGTGTGTGTGGGGGTTGTGTGTCTATAGTGTTTCTGCAGGTTGCTGTTTTTATGAACACAGTGCTAGTGCTGTCACGTATGTCAACCACATCCTTTTATACAGGAGAGGATGGCAGTGTTAACTTCCTGTGTGTCAAACTGGTAACATCTCAGATGTTTTCCACAGGTAGGTTTGTATAGACTCTGACAGTAATTTAAGCCAGATATACACTGTGAAATTTTAGAAGTCTTGTTCTTTGGTGATTCATAATACACAATTAAATCACCTGTTAGTCGCGACCAAAGACTACGACTTACTAAGTACTCATATAATATGAAAACAACTGACGTGCTGCAATGCGCTTACACTGCACGTAAAAAGCCTCTACAGACAGCTCTGAATATGGACAATTTCCATTAAAGATGCTTCAGTTAAAACAACAAGGTGTACATCTGAGTACAGAGCAGAACAAGAAACAGTGCTACAACGGCTCTGCTAACATGGATTACACCATGCATTGAATGCAACAGCAGGAGGTTTTGATTGGTGAGGTTAAAGCTGCAGAGGTTAAGGGTTTAGTTATAGAAGTTAAAGCTGCTGAGATTAAAGGTTTAGTTATAGAGGTTAAAGCTGCTGAGGTTAAGGGTTTGGTTGGTGAGGTTAAAGCTGCTGAGGTTAAGGGTTTGGTTGGTGAGGTTAAAGCTGCTGAGGTTAAGGGTTTGGTTGGTGAGGTTAAAGCTGCTGAGGTTAAGGGTTTAGTCATAGAGCTTAAAGCTGCTGAGGTTAAGGGTTTGGTTGGTGAGGTTAAAGCTGCTGAGGTTAAGGGTTTGGTTGGTGAGGTTAAAGCTGCTGAGGTTAAGGGTTTGGTTATAGAGGTTAAAGCTGCTGAGGTTAAGGGTTTAGTTGGTGAGATTAAAGCTGCTGAGGTTAAGGGTTTAGTTATAGATGTTAAAGCTGCTGAGGTTAAGGGTTTAGTTATAGAGGTTAAAGCTGCTGAGGTTAAGGTTTTGGTTGGTGAGGTTAAAGCTGCTGAGGTTAAGGATTTGGTTATAGAGGTTAAAGCTGCTGAGGTTAAGGGTTTAGTTATAGAGGTTAAAGCTGCTGAGGTTAAGGGTTTAGTTATAGAGGTTAAAGCTGCTGAGGTTAAGGGTTTGGTTATAGAGGTTAAAGCTGCTGAGGTTAAGGGTTTAGTTATAGAGGTTAAAGCTGCTGAGGTTAAGGGTTTGGTTATAGAGGTTAAAGCTGCTGAGGTTAAGGGTTTGGTTGGTGAGGTTAAAGCTGCTGAGGTTAAGGATTTGGTTATAGAGGTTGAAGCTGCTGAGGTTAAGGTTTTGGTTCTATATAGAACCAAGGACACTTAAAGAACCCGTTGCATGAGCAGGTTTATCCAGATGCTCGGTATGAAAATCAGCTATTAAGCCAGGATCCAAAATGTCTCGTAGAGATACCCAGCACGGTTTCTCTGGGCCATCCCCCTCCCAGTCCACTAAGTACTGGAGCTCTCCTCCACGCCTCCGTGATTCCAGCAACTGACAGACAGCATACACAGGAGCTCCGTCTATCTCCAGAGGGGGTGGCATGACATCAGGCATAGCCTCAGCCAAAGGCCCTAAAATGACAGGTTTCAAAAGGGATACATGAAATGAACGTGAAACTCTAAACGAGAAGGTAATTTTAATTTATATGTCACTTCATTTATTCTTTTCAGTACTTTAAATGAGCCGATGTACTTCGGCTGGAGGTTTCTACTTCCTCCATGGCTGAAACCACACATGATCTCCTGGCTGGTAGACGGGCGTTTCTTCTCGATGGCGGTCCGCTTGTTCCTTGTTGCGCTGAATGGCGACCTTGATTCTTTGATGTGTCTCCTCCCAAACTCTCTCACTCCACTGCATTCAGGCATCTACAGCAGAGACATCTGAAGTCATACCAGTTTATTGCGCTTGAGGGGGCTGATATCCTAATATACATGGGAAATGGGATATACCAGTAGCCGAACTAGTAAATGAATTCTGAGCTATCTCGGCCCATACGAGAAAAACTGTTGGGTTGTTATGACAAAATACACCTACAAATTTACATAATTCTTGATTTACACGTTCACATTGTCCATTGGATTGCGGATGATACCCAGATGTTAAACTGATGGGAGCTTCTACATGTTCATAAAAGGCTGTCCAGACGTAAATTGTGGGCTTCGATTGGACAGGATCTTCTGGGATGCCATAAACCTAAATACTTGGTTGAACAAAGCCTCAGCAGTTTGACAAGCTGTGGGAAGTGAGGTAAAAGGAATGAATCGTGTGTCACATATCAGAGACAAAATCCAGAGCTATATGTGACCATGGTCTGATGGGTATAGGCAGGGGTACATGCTCGCTGGCAGGCAGAGTTTTAGGGGTCTTACACTGTGAACAGGTGGAGCAAGATGCTACAAAAGAATGACTGTCTTTATTCATTGTTTCCCACCAATAGTGGTTAGAAAGTAATTGCTGAGTGCACCTCTCACCCCGGGTGACCCGTAGTGAGGGAAGAAAGAGCGCAGGTAATTAGTCTCTCGAGTGATAACAAAAACATATGATCTCCTTTGAAATACATAAAGAAGACAGAAGTGCAGTCTGTCCAGGGAAACCATGACAACAGATGGATCTGCATTCCACATCCTACTTCACCTGTGATCACCAATAACATAACGTACACACACTATGTGTAAACATGAGTGCATCAGTGGATTTCTGGGCATGTTTTATCCTGATCTGTTAACTCTCAACACCCGAAACCAAGCTGAGCTCGGGTTTTTTTAACAGTTATCAAAATCCAAGAGTTTGATTCAGACAGCATTCTATACAATATACGATTCAGAAATGAAAGATGAATACATTCCACATATATTTTGTGTGTTATCCTTTTGCTTTTTTGAGGCAACTTTTCAGAGTTTCTGAGTGTTAGAAAAATAAAAAAGAAAAAAAATATGGTATGGAAAATGGTACAGTTATGCTCCTTAACTCAAAGTACTGAAGGTGTATCCATGAGGGAGCCATGCCAGTTACCTTCCAAAATGTCTAAGAAGTAGTCAATATGGAAGGAGGGGTAAAACAGAGCCTTAGTTGGTTCTGGAATGAAGCTAGAAAGACTTCATCAGGGTCACACAGGCCCAACACAGAGCAGAGGCATCTATTGTTCTTCTACTGTTACATCTCTTTTTATTCATACAGCAGGTAACTGTGCAAGACTTCCAGTTGCTGTTTTTATTCATGTGTCTGGTGCTGGTTTGAAGCTGATTGGCTAAATGCTGACAGATTAAGTCAGTTCATACAAAACATTACTCTGCATCATTACTCATAAATCATACATGCATATATGTATTACATATTATTAGACACTCATGTCTGTCTATCCATTTGCATCATATATATTCATTATATAAACAATATATTTTGACAAATATGGGAAAAGACACTTTATCTTTTTTATTCTGTCATTGATACAGGCAAGAAAAGCGGCTATAGCTGACATAAAGCTAAAGCTGAGCAAAGTGGCTGCATTTTTGTTTAAATTATATTTTTTAGCCTATATTAGCATATTAGCACATACTGAGACAAATCTATAGCCAAAATGTTAAAACATAAATAAAATGGACACAAAATGTTGCAGCTCCCGTGGTGGTTTGATTTTTAAATGGGACCAAATGGATTTTCTTAAAATGTGTTACCGAGCCCTGGTACAGGTAAAGGTTGAATATAACATTTACCAGCTTGTATAGGATGTGAAAACAGCACAGTCATGCACGTGTCATAAGCAGGTAATAGGATCAGTGAGTTTGTGTTGTAATTAAAAAGACAAATACACTGACAATCAGATCAGATGAGATCATTCACAGCATAATCTCTTTCCTTTCTAAATCATAACCACAACAGAAATATTGCTCTGAGAAAGTAACAGTGCAGGTTATCTTCCATGTACATAGTATATGCACTTACATTTAGTGATCTCAAATGCCCTCTGGTGGCCAAACAAAGAATTCTAGACCAATTTTAAACCTACCTTTTTAAAGTAAAGTCTAAGAAAATGTTATTTTAAAACAATTAAATGTGTATCTAATATCAAACAAGTTATATGAGAAGCTTCAATCAGGTTTTTGTTCTAACCATACAGAAACAGCATTGGTCTGTTTGTTGTGAATGGCTCAGTGCTGATGCACAAAATCCTTCTATTCCAGTCTTATTGGATCTTAGTGCAGCTTTTGATACCGTTAATCACAAGATTCTAATCCACCATTTTGAATACTGGGTAGCCCTCTCAGGCACAGTTTTAGAGTGATTTAAATCATATTTAGTTAATAGTCAGTTCATGGTTTTACAGGGAAATCATTCTTTACTCCACAACGTTCAGTTTTAGCGTCTTTACTTTTCTCTTCATACATGTTACCTCTAGGTGATGTCATTAGGAAACAAAATATAAATTTTCATAGCTATGCTGATGACATGTAATTATACACTTCCATTCCTTCTGATGATCAATACTCTGTAGACAGGCTGATCAGCTGCATGTGGCAAATTTTCTATTGTGGATTTTTTTTTTCAAGAGGCAAAAATGAGTCACTGTAGCGTTGAGTCTCCCATCAGTCCAGTAAGTTTATCTGAAAATTGTCTCATTCCATTGGCAGATCATTTTGCTTATTTCAAGCAGAAGTATCTGCATTATTTCTTGAAATAAGTGAAATGATCTGCCAATGGAACAAGACAACTGCAATTACTTATTATATATTATTAACTAAAAATGTCTGGAAATAGGGTGAATAATCTTGTGTTGAGAGTTGCAGGATGTAATTTAACAAAGCACCAGAAGAGGGAGGCAGTGCCTATTATAAGACATCATTCAGTTCACTGGTCCTACTGGACCCCTTTTGGAGTTGTAGGAATCACACTGAGCTCTTTCTTACAGGACTGATGCAGGTCAGACAGACTGTCTTCACTGTGCAGGTATATATTTGTTCATTTTTTAACTTTTCATAACTGAATGTTTTAAAATAGAATAATAAAATAAAAAGCCTGGACACAAAACAAGTTCAATGCAATTTAAAATGAATATTAAATATGGATTCTGGTACAATTATGTTCCCCAACTAAAGGTACTGAGGACATCACAATCACAAATGTCTCAACAGCACTAACTAAATACACACCCACATGAAATAACCCTGACTTCCCACTTTCAAAACAGAACAAAAAACTGCTTCATAGATTTACATAAACGAGTATCTGCCTTAATGCCAAGCTATTAGCATTTCTAACATGACAGTGCTGTGTTTGATAAAGCATTGCTGTTGTATGAACTCTAGTGCTGGTGTTTCAATGGAATTAATGTATTCTGAGATGTTTCTCCAGTTTTTAAGTACACTCTAAAAAGTAATTCAGATGGTCTTTAGCCAATACTTAAATATATGCAGTGTTGTAAGATAAAAAATCAAGTTATAAGACATTGCCAGAGCTTTTATTTGCAGTTGTTATTTTATTGAGTTCTGGTGGCGCACAAATTATAAGTGTTCAAATTATATGTTTCAACATACTAACATGACTCACCTGAACTTAATAAAATTGATTAAATAATAAAGAAAAAAAATCTGTTTCTAGCAACTTAATTATTTACATTGTACAACTTAATTTTCTCAATTGTTTGAATTCGCCCTGCCCACATGGATAAGCTGGAATTCCCCTGCACATGCCTGGTCCAAAGTTGTCATGGCACAAATGGCACAAAAAAGGAGAAAGCTTTTCATAAGCATGGTGAGGGTTCTACCCATTACAAATATTTATAATCCATATAGCTTGGTGTTTGCTTTTGTGACATGAAGAACTCTGCCCGCTTTGTGGCTATGTTGAAGGTCGGTAGGCAGGCACTAATTAGCCAGCTAGCTAGCCAGCCAGCTTTTCTTAGGTCTGTCATAGACCATATTATAACCATTACAAACCTTTTTTATGAGCTATATAGCTAAGTATTTGACATGAATAACTCTGCCTGCTTTGCGGCTGTGTTGAATGTTAGTAGGCATGAACCACTAAAAGGGGGAGAGAGGAATAGTGAGTGAGTGCTGGGCAGATTAGCTAGCTAGCTAGCCAGCCACCTAGTGTTAGCTTTTCTGGCATGGATCGACATACCAATAGGTGTTATATCTGGAGTAAAAAGGGATAATTTCATGGCTGAAAATAGTTGTATTTGCATTGGCATTGAATTTCCCTGGTGAGCTAATAAAACCTTGTTTTCTGTCTTGTCTACCCTGCAATGTTTGTGTAGCAAAAGCCGTGATAAAGATTGCCATCACTGTGGTGGAGGGAACCAAAATCCTGGAGGGTTTGATATCACCAAATCCTGTGCTTTGCTGATGAGGGATAATACATGCACTTCAGTTGTTTCACTCTCAACAGAATCAAACAGAGACTCATATCTGTCTTGTAATTAAATACTTTAGGCCAAATTCTAAAGTAACTTTACTTTAGTGTCTTTCTTTTTTTATTATTTCAGTACAATGTGATGTGAAATCACTGTACAGAATAAAAGTAGTCGTATTGTCTAATATTTGCTCGTTTTTACTTCATTCAGAAAGACTGACATTACGGGGAAAGAAGCATGAGTTGGCTGAGAAAAGATTCAGTCCAATGCAAGGAGCTAGTCAACAAACATTTAAATTAATCGTTAGAGATATTAGGCTACAATTGTATTTTTAAATGATTATAATTTTAATTATATAATATAATTTTTTGTATTCATTCAACTTAATATCTGTTCATGTTCATGTTCATGTTACTTAAAAATGCTTTTTACTATGACTGAAAAGCTAATCCACCAAACTTAAAATATTGTGTTGGATCAGTGTAATTCTTACAGTTTTTGGTCCCACTTTATATTAAGTGTCTTTAATAACTGTGTAGTTACACATAAATAACATATGCAACAACACTGTAACTACTGATAATTTAGGCAACGTTACAAAAGGATTACAGAAGTACAGCCTATGTACATATGTATCAACTTCAGTTTTGCCTCATGTAATTACAAAAATATATATTTTTGATACACAACAGTTCAGAAGTCTTTTCCAGCAGTTAAAGGAAGTATTTTTTACATTACATTACATTTCTTTTACATAATCACTGTGGAATAACTGTGTTGTAGCAAGGCAGCTTTCTGTAATTACACTGTACATTTATAACATCTACACAGGAACTTTCCTGTAGTGCAGTGTTAAAGTTACACTATATAATAAGTGGACAGTTCCTGTGTAGTTATTATGTAGGTACAGTGTAATAAAGGAGTGGTAATATAGACATTGCTTTGGGGAAATAACATACATTTAATTAATGTCCCAAATGTTACATGTTAAGATAAGGGGACGTCTGCTGTTCTGTCACATTACAGAATGGTTTAAAGCTGAAACTGGTTACAGTGACACAGCACTAGCAACATAAATGCTAGCTAAATGTTAGGAAAGCTGGCAGATACAGTATAAGTAATGCCTTAATGTAAGTTATTACATTCTTCTTTTTACGGCTGACTTCCGAAAAAACTGTCTGATTACAAATGCAATTACATTTATGTTATAACCCTTGTGTAATTACATGAGGGAGAATAGGCTGTTACGACTTGTGTAATTACACGAGGCAAAACTGAAGTGATACACTTGTGTAATAACATAAGGTGTCCTTCTGTAATCCATCTGTAATAGTGACTAAATCATTAGTAGTTACATTGTTGTTGCATATGTTGTTCATATATAACTACACAGTTATTAGAGACACAATATAAAATGGTACCCAGTTTATCTTTTGTGAATTTTCTCATGTGTGTGAATAGTCATTCACCATTTTAACTGAACTACCTAGAGTCATCATATATTCCCATCTCTTTCACCATTCAGTCACAACCTACCCAGTGACTTCGTGTCTCCTAATGGAGTTTGGCTACAAGCTGACTGTGGATTAACTGGATTCTTTTAGTCTCAAATGCCTTGTTATGTCTGTGATGTCAGTGCAGCTCACAACAACTGCCAGCTGGTTCTCTGTAGGAGGGGCTCATACAGAGGAACAGGAGAAGAAATGAGAGCTTCAACAGCAGGAAGATGAAGACTGTAATGTAACAAAGCACCACAAGAGGGAGGCAGAGGCTACTATAAGAGTGTCATTCACTTCACTCTTCCACAATCTGGACACCTTCTGGAGTTGTAGGAGTCACACTGAGCTCTTTCTTACAGGACTGATGCAGGTCAGATAGGCTGACTTCACTGTGCAGGTAAATTTTTATTCATTATGGTACATCTAGGGTAAATGTACCCTCAAAGTACAACAATGATCTTAAGGTCCAACGGAAATAAGTTTTCTCAGGGGAAAGGCTTTGAATTGGACAAGAGTCCAAGGCAAGCTGTATAGAATCTGTGCAATTTAAAGAAAATGTATTAAAATTGATTTTGTTATAGTTAAGCTCCCAAAAGAACTGAACTGAAGCTGTACCCTTGAGGATACCACCCCAGTTTCTACCTGAGAGTTTCTTTGGGGAGGTTTCTTAGGCATAGTGTCCAATACGTTAAGTGGAATGGAGGAAAATCTATAAAAAGAGAAATTCTTTTAAGTATTTGGCATTCGCTCCTGCAGATATGAGTATTATGCGAGTATTAGTATTTTGTGCTGGTTTAGGCTCCTACACCCACCTCTGAACCTGATCATGAATAGTGTCTGTGTTTGTTTTGATGCTGCTTCCGCAGGTGGAAAACAGAAAATAGAGACACTTATCATCTATGCGTATACCCGTTTAAATTTATCCGATCAGGTCACTGATGCTTGGCCAAAGATTTGCTCTACAATGCATAATCAAACACAAGTCATTGTTTTACTGCTTGTCCTTTGTCATTTACAGTGGCTTGCAGTGCAGGAACAATGAGCGTTTGTAAAGAGTAACATGTTAAAGCAGCAGATTGTGCAGACAGTAATAATTATCACAGGAAAAAAATGCACTCTGATGTTGAATTACCTCATGAATTAATGTGGTTCAGTTGCCTGAATTCAGGTAGAGTTGCATTTCAAAACCAAACTACATAAAAGTTTGACAGGCCCCATCAACCAAGGCAGCTCCAACAGCGCCTCCCAGCTGAAATTGAGATTCTGATTGGCTCTGCTGCTCAGTTTTACTGTGCCTGTTTGTGCTGGTCAGCACGTAATGCAGTTTAGGGAAAGAGGTTTTTATGTTTGCGTTCTGAACTCAAAAAGTGGTGGGGTATCACAATATTTTGAAAAGTGGTGGGTCAAATGCCCACTTGTATAACAGGAAAAAAATAAAATAAAATAAAAAAAAACAAAGAAATTTCAGGAAAATCCATTAAACACAACATGCAGAAGCAAATGAACTGTTATAACTATGTAAAAGTTTAAGTTTGAAAATAAAAATAATAATAATTCTTACTCAACCATCTTTCCTCCAGTAAATCACATAAACAAAAAAACTTATACATAATGCAAAAAATGTCTACTCATAGAAAGCATAAAAAGATTTAAAAGAGGATAAAATGTTACAGTCATTAAGTGGTGCTCTCTTGTTAGCTCTTTGTTCTAAAAAGCTGTGCAGACTTTGATGACAGTTCAGCATATACATTTATGTGTAGATGTCTGCTATTTCCTGCTTTCCTATGTCCTGTCTGTGCCCTGCAGTGGATCCGTTTCAGACTCTTCCCCAGCCTGTGAAGAGAACAGTGTGATGATGAAGATATCTGTATGTTCTCTACTGCAATGCTGTACTACACTGATGTAGATGTTACCTGTGTTTAATGTACAAGGCAAGTGTTTGCCGCCTCATTAGTCAGAATGGAGAGTAGCCGTATCAACGCTTTGATCAGCGTCTGATCTGCTCAGCAGAGTAGTTATCACAGCGAGCTTTATTGCTTATTGATTACAGTGTGATCAGACTCTCATAGCTGATTGGTTACTGTTGTATATTTGTAGTTTATCTATGAACAGAGTTTGATGATGGATTCATTTACTTGTGTAGGTGTCTGCTGTCTCCCGCTTACCTGTGTCTCATCAGTACCCTGCTCTACCGCGGTCTGTGAAGAGAACAGTTTGATCATTAGGAATATCTAGTTGTTCACCATTGCAGAGCTGTGCTACACTGATGTAGATGTTACCTGTGTTTTATGTGCAAAACAAGTGTTTGCCGCTTCATTAGTCAAAATGAAGAAGACCAGCGTTAAGGTTTTGATCAGCGTTCTCTCTGGTCTGCTCAGCAGAGGAGTTTATCACAGTCAGCTTTACTGATTATTGAGTACAGTGTGATCAGACTCTCACAGCTGATTTGTTACTGTAGTTTATTTGTGAACAGAGTGTGTTGATGGATTAATTTACGTGTGTAGGTGTCTGCTGTCTAGTGCTTTCCTCCGTCCCAGCAGATCTCTGCCTTTCATCCATTTCAATATCGCCCCTCCTCTATGAAAAGAACAGTTTGATCATGAGGATGTGTAGTTGTTCTCCACTGCAGTGCTGCACTATATTGATGTAGATGTTAACTGTGCTTATCTAATGTATGAACCAGTGTTTACTGCCTCACTAAACAAAATGACGAAGACCAGCATTATGATTTTGAAAAGCATTCAGAGTAGTTTATCACAATGAGCTTTACAGTGTGATCAGACTCTCACAGCTGATTTGTTACTGTAGTTTATCTGTAGTTTATCTATGAAGGGAGTTTGATGACGGCTAAACATGTGTAGGTGTCTGCTGTCTCCTGCATACCTGTGTCCCAGCATTTCCCTGCTCTGCCACTATCTGTGAAGACAGTAGTTTGATCATAAGGATATCTATTTATTCACCACTGCAGATTAAAACACGCCTTGGATGGAGAACTGACCTGTGGATTGGGTGTTCCACAATGTCCAGAGCATTCAAGACTCAGTATTAGAGCTGAGCACAAGAAGAGGAGAACAAAACCAAACCCCTGGAACAAGATAACACAGATCTGCAGTGAGGAATTCTGAATACCATCACAGTGCTTGCATTTTCAGCTAACATACACTCTAGACAATCTATTTTTTTGGAAAGGTTTCTGAGTTCACACATGTTTACAAGATCTACATGAACAAAAGTTCACAAACTTTTGCAGGCGTTAAGTAAATATTTTATCTAAATTTGGCCAAATTGATAAAGATATCAGAATCATTAGAGTATGCCACCTAGAACATAATTATCATTTCTTTCTATGCATATTATTCAGATTTGTTTCTGTTAACGGTTATAATTTTAACTACTAATTTTATTGTATTTTCTGTCAATTCTGTAAAAAAAATGTTTTTAGTTGTACAATTTGAATGAAAATAAGAAAGCTCAGAGCTTGAGATATGCACATTATTGTGCTAAATATTAAGGTGTCACATGGTAATAAGCAATGTAAAATAGCAATACTAACCAACCAGGGCCAGCGCTAAAGACGAGCCGGAGTTGGTGCTGTTAAATGAGACAAATTGTATCCCGTGCTCACAAGAACTTGGTTGTTACCACATGAAGTCATTTTTATTAACCTTTACAGTGTAGCTGCTTCACACAATCTTCCCCTTTTCACTGAACAACACAAATGAATGAAGTGTTACAGTCTTACTACAGTCAATGTTTTACAGTTTTTTTTCATTTGGGCACAAAAAATGAACAAAGCATCACTCTCTGACAGCTTGGTTATATTTGTTACTGTGTCATTTCTACACCATTCAAGGAATGAACATGAGGTAACCTTCCAATTGAAGTAATCTAGAACTGAGGCTGTAACAAACAATAAAAATCTGTAGATTAAAGTTTTGAGAACAGTTCCACATTACGCAGCTAAAACATTTCACATCATGATCAAATAGTTATTATAAACAATAAGTAATCATAAACAGCTTACCCTAGACCAGATATATGCTCTCTCTGCATACCACTGGTCAGCAGTCAGCGTTCGTTCTTCGTTACACCATTCCCATGGAGGCAGTTGTTTGCTGTCAGCATAGTCTCCCGTAAATACAGTAAAAGCACATGCCAAATATCTGCCATCTATGAGCAACAAGATTATCCAAAAGATACTTGGAATGCAACAAATCATGATAAATGACCATTTAGCAGCTCCCTGATTTTGAGCTCCCTCAGCAGGTCCCTGATTTTGAGGTCCCCCAGCAGCTCCTGGATTTTGAGCTCCCCCAGCAGCTCCCGGATTTTGAGCTCCCCCAGCAGCTCCCGGATTTTGAGCTCCCCCAGCAGCTCCTTGATTTTGAGTTCCCCCAGCAGCTCCCTGATTTTGAGCTCCCCCAGCAGCTCCTTGATTTTGAGTTCCCCCAGCAGCTCCCTGCTCATTATCAGAATTTTTAGCTTTCTGCCTTTCCAGCTCATGCATAATGCAAAATGTTACAGTAAAAATGACAAAGGCAGGTATCAACAGGTACATGAAGAAGAAGAATAGTTTCAAATTCTTTTCACAAATACACTGAAAGTCTCTCTCAACAAAGTTCTCAGCCACAACAAGGCCAGCTAAGATTAAGATCAAAACTCCATTTTCTTTGGTCAAATTTAGCTTAGCTGCCTTTAGAATCTGCTGCAGTGACATTTCTAATCCACACTGTGCAGAGCACAATAGCAGACAACAGAGAATCTGAACCTACACCTTGAGAGTAGAAACCAGCTCTGGCGTTAGCACTAAGTTACACACCACCAAAATAGTCCACCTTCTGTGAGGTAATCAGGAAGTGGCCCCACCACCAGTCTTCATAGTAAGAACAGGAGAGTGCATGTTTAGGTGAAGCAGATGTTTTCTACTGCATAAGCTAGTTAAATGCAGAGGTGTAAGTAACAAATTACATTTACTCTTGTTACTGTACTTGAGTACAGTTTTCCCTGTAATAGTACTTTTTGAAGTAGAATTGTATCATAGTATTTTTAGTTGAGTTAATTTTTAATCAAATACTTTTACTTTCATTTTAATAACATTACAGAGTAAAAATAAATGATGAGCGTATCAGCTCAGAAACCAATATGAATGACGGGGAGTTAAATTTAAAAGACTCACCAATCAAAAAACAGCAGCTCCGACAGGAAAAACACTACAGAGAACTTAACCAGCACACACGAGGAACAGACCATGTCCAAACAGACATCTGTATTCATTTACGGTTTTCTTCCTTTCTAATGCTTCTGTTTATTAAACTCAAAATCTGCTGCATATATTTTGTTGCCTGTCAGACACTTTAGTTAACAGGCCTGCAGCCTGCAGTTTACTCATTTAAAATACAGCCTAGTTTAGCTGCTGTTTTAGACATAAACGGTCATGTGCAGCTGTGATACAACAAATCTAGTCTAATACAGGTTCTTCTCCCTGGACAGTGATTCTGCCCCGCTGTCGTTGTTTAAGCTAACTGTACAGTTATCACGTCTGGACTTACACTGACTTAAAAATGCAGAGGCTAAAAAATACTCTTCAATCTCACCTTACACACAATGCTGCATCATCCGAGACTCTGCTCAATCATTTCTTCACAGAACTCTACCCAACTCTTCTTCCTCTCTTTCTTTCTCTCCACCTCCCTGCCCTCTCTCTCTCTTCCTCTCTCTATCTTTCTCTCCCCCTCTCTTCTTCTCTCTCTCCCCCTCTCTCTCTCACTTCATCTCTCTCTCTCTCTCTCTGTCTTTCTCTCCCCCTCTCACTTCCTCTCTCTCTTCCTCCTCTCTCTCTCTCTCTCTCTCTCTCTCTCTCTCTCTCTCTCTCTCTCTCTCTCTGTCTCTTGCCCCACCCACTTCTCTCTGTTTTTTTCTCTTAAATGAACTTAAACAGCACGGTCTTTCAAGGACTCTAAAATACTTTATTGGAAACAGATAAACTATGACGTCTTACATAATGCAGTGTAATGTAAACCTTGTTCCTTACTCGGTTCACAGAAAGGTTTGTAGATGTGCTCTAGCAGAGCAGACTGATCAGTCTCACCTCTCAAAACTTTAGCTTTAGTGTTTTTCTGTACAGATTATTTCCAGTGATGTAGCCGAGTAGCTCAGAAATATGTTCAGGTTGTGACAGCACAAATACGAAAAAGTAACTTGGTACTTAAGTAGTTTTTTAACGAACTACTCATTTACTCTTACTTGAGTAATTTTATTCACTGATACTTTTACTTGTACTTGAGTAAATTATCACTACAGTAACACTACTTGTACTTAAGTAGGGATTTTCAGTACTCTTTACACCCCTGGTTAAGTGATAAACCGCCATACAACAGAAGTGATCATGTATGATATTAGTGGTACTGCTGCCTCTGACAAAGTGCACATTTCTGCTGATAACACTATTCTATACTGTTCTGCATGAAAAATTATAGTGCTCTTTGAATACAGTGCATACTGCTCTGTCCTGTTTGACATGCAAAGAAGAACTAAATTCAACTTCCAGTGTTGATTTGAATTCTCAGAATATCAATACTCTGAGGGAATCCAATATTGAAAGAGTCACTCAATATGACTATCATAGCTGCATGATAAATTTACCTTTAAATATCATATTAGTAAGAAAATTAATTAATAAATCAAAGCAAACACTCAGTTTCACTCTGGCACTGGCTTCCGTATATCTACAAAGCTTATATAGCATCTTATATCACTTACAATAGCAGATTACAATTTAGTTTGATCCACAGTATATAGACAAAGGTATTGGGACACCCCTCCAAATTACTGAGTTTAGGTGTTTCAGCCACACCCATTTCTAACAGTTGCATAAAATTAAGCCTATAGCCTTGCAGTCTCCATAGACAAACACTGGCAGTAGAATGAATCGTACTGAAGAGCTCAGTGACTTTAAACATGACACTGTCATAGGATGCCACCACTGCCACAAGTCAGTGTGTGAAATTTCTGTCCTGCTAGATCTGCCCCAGACAACTGTAAGTGCTATTATTGTGAAATGGAAGCATCTAGGAGCAACAACAGCTCAGCCACAAAGCAGTAGACCACTCAAACTCACAGAGTGGGGCCGCTGAGTGCTGAAGCGCACAGTGCCTATATTCTGTTAAATCACTCACTAAAGAGCTCCAACTTGCCTCTGGAAGTAAGATCAGCACATGAACTGTGCATTAGGAGCTTCACAAAAAAAGGGGAGTTAGGAAAATCTTCACTCTGAGGGTCACCATGATCTAGACATCACAGTTCCTCCTCAGAGCATCTCCCAACCAGAGTCACACATTCTATTCCTGAACTAGCCATCACCATCAGGTGGTGATACCACCTTGGTATTGCTCACATGTATCCATTTTGGTTTTCCTTGACATTTTAGAGCAAAGGGTGTATTAAGGAGGTCCTGATATGGAACTTTTCATTTTGGCTCTAATTGCTGAGTGTTATGCACCTTATCCTTTTGTCCTCAGACAATAGGATGACCCCCCCTTTGTAAGTTCTTATGCATCCAACACCTGTTTCTGAGCAACAGCTTCAGATAAAGGCTGGAAGTATTGTAGCATGTATGTCTGCAGCTTTCATAACAAGCCGTAATCGTGGCATTTGCCATGATAAGACATTAGCTTTTAAAATTTTTAGCAAGAGCACAGGTGATCCGGTAGTCTACCTGTAGCTATTTCTATATACTGATTTGCGACAGCCCACCTTGTGTGTTGTCTGTTACCCCACTTTGTGCTGTCACTGAAATAATCTTGTCCTTTACGAGCAAAGAGGAAACTCCGTGTGGACATTTCAGTGAAAATTTGATCCATAGAAACAGGAGCAACAGCTAAAACCTGCAGATAGGTTGCCTGGATTGCTCTCAGGCAAGGTGACACTCCAAGCATAGCCGTGTCTATTTTAGCAGAGTAATAAAACATAGGCCTCTCTTTGTCACCATGAGTTTGAGTTAAACAGCTAGACACAAACCCTAGTGATGCTGAAACATATAGTGTCAACGGTAGCTCCATGTTCGCTAGACCTTAGCTGCATAATGTTGGGCCTGTAAAACCAGCTGTCCTAAATACTGAACAAAGGATTGATTAATCTTGGCCTTTTTTTTTTTAATGCTTTGTGTCCTAACGAATGTAGGTAATCTAACAAATCTAGCAAGTCACGTTCATGTTCCTCTGCATTTTAGAAAGCTATCAAAATTTTGTCTATATATAGGTGAGTGACTTTGGTTAGGAAACAACACACTTTGTCTAACCAAAGCCTCCACAATGTGTTGAATACCTGACAATGCTGTATTATTAATTTCATACTGCTTGGTATTCAGACAAAGAAAACCCAGTGAGGTTGACATGTTCAACCTTTAGTAAGCCACAATCTGCAGGAGATTTAACCCATTTAGGCATAAAAAATAAAACTATAAGACCTTGCCCCATGAGCTGATTGATGACACCTAATGCCACCATGACAACACAGGACAACCATAAAAACTTGCACAGACCCCAGTACAGGGCAGAGGTCAGCGCTACTTTCAGACCCTAAACACAGCTTCAGTTGTATCTGAAACTCAACCCTGAGCTTTCCTGCGAGTTAGTCTCAGTCACTGTATCAGACAAGGTTGTTCTAGACTTATTTTAAATGTTTGCATCAAACTTACATTTTCTTACGTTTGTACTTCCACAGGCAAATTTTGCCTTGGAGGTCGCATGCATTAAGACATGCTCTGCGAGTTTGCTCTCTACTTGTTTGCCAGAATGACATATTTAGCTTCTCATCTAGGGACCGTATTTTATCTGAATGAACAAGCACTTTCTTTTGATAGTATTTGTCCAAACTAGATGAGTCTATATGTTTATATAACTGTTCATCCACTCTGGCAATGAAAACATTATCAGACCAATCAGGTCCCACTGTCTGGTAGACTTTCCTCCTGCCATGGGCTTACGGCAACACTACGTCTTCCCCTCCATTCCGTCAACAAGAGGGGGATAAACTACTGTTTTTAGGGTTTGCTTCGAGATGGGCACTCACCTGCAGCATAGAGATGAGATGTCCAATCCGGATAATGGCACCACCTGAAGAATCTAAACCCTAACTTTACCAGGGGACCAGCCGTATGTCTGTAGAGGAGAAGTTTATTTGTTTGCGCGCAGGTACCAGACACCTAGCCAGCCTGTAAGACAATGGGCTGATGCAGTTTTATAGCTGGACTGATGTCAAGATTAGGCTCAGCCTATACATGACAAGTGACAGGTGTGACAGACATGACCATGTAGGGATAAACAAGAATAGACAAAAGAATGTTCTAAATACAGTCACAGTACAGAACACACAGAATACTGAATATAATGACATATAACACAGCACTAAACACATTACAGAGCAATACATTTCTACAGCTAGAACCCTTAGTTCCAGTGAAGGAAATTCTTAATGCTTCAGCACCAAGACATTCTGGACAATTGTACACTTCCAACTTTGTGGGAACAGTTTGGGGAAGAACCTTTCCTGTTCCAGCATGACTGAGACCCAGTGCACAAAGCAGCTCCATAAAGGCCTGACTGGGTGAGTTTGGTGTGGAAGAACTTGACTGGCCCTCACAGAGCCCTGACCTCAACCCCATCCAACACCTTTGGCATGAACTAGAACGTTGATTATGAGTCAGGCCCTCTCGTCCAACATCAGTGTCTGACCTCACAAGTGCTCTTCTGGATGAATGAACAAAAATTGCCACAGACACTCTCCAACGTCTTGTTGAAAGCTTCCCAGAAGAGTGAAAGCTGTTACATCTTCAAACCAACTCGATATTAATGCCTATGGGTTTAGAATAGGATTCATAAAAGCTCCTGTGGGTGTGATGTGTAGGTGTCGCAATACTTTTGTCCATATAGGGTAAGTTTGTTCTTATTTAATGTGTTTTATTAATTTTATTATTTGTGGTATTATTTATTCCCTGTTAATATCACTGTATTATCTTTACTGTCACGCTCAGCTACACTGCAAATTAGACTCAACCTGAATGTATTTCCAAGTCAAAATAATTTGGATGGGGGACAAGCCTTCGCCTGGTCCTCCAGGAGAAATTTTTTATTGCCCCAAAATGTCTGTTCGCCATGAAATAGAAAAATAGAGCAGCAGATAGAATAGCAGAAAATTGATCCAAAAATGGCGATGTTTAAATTGGTACAGAGTAGATCTGTTTCTTTGTAGTTTGCATTAAGCATGGATCTAGTATAACTATATAAATACTATATCTGTACACTTACAAGCAAAGAATGTCAAGCAATGTTATCTCCTCTCTCTTAGATAAGCAGGTCCTAAATACATTATTCAAATACACAGATTGTTACAGTCTCAATTGATTCAATCACACACACACACACATTTTCTAAGCTGCTTATCCTTCTGGGTCGCAGGGGGGGAGCTGGAGCCTATCCAAGCAGTCAGTGGGCAGAAGGCAGGATACACCCTGGACAGGTGATTTTGTACTTAGTTGTGCTAACATGTTTAATAACCTAGTAATTAGTTGTGCTTAACTGTGATGATGCTAGCTGGTTTAGCACATCACCAACAGCCATGAACAAGACTAAAAGAGACAAAGGTATGACTAAGCCTTTTATTTTAATGTAAAGAGACAGTTACTTACCTGTTTCCTGGAAAGAGTGACGATGCGATTCATTCAGTCCTCTTGTAGGTCTGCGGGCCTGGGAGGGACACAGGGACAGGGATTAATGAATTAATTGCTAATATTAAACACTGGCCATGAATAACATCAGTAGATACATGTACTCGAAGTAAATGCTGAGTATGTGTGTATTGTATTTATACGTATTTAAGGAGAGACCCGGTCTAGGTAGAGAGGTCTAACTGCTGCAAGTACGACGGCTAGTCTCGCTGCCGATATGCACCCTGAGGTAGAAAGGGAAATTAAGTGAGAATAGTCAAGGAAGAGTAACAAAATGCCTGTCATTTGTGTGTGTGTAAATAGGTGTATGCAAGGACCATGGTGAAGGATCTTTTATAGGGCTGTTTGGATTTTTGATAACCTGTGCAATAAAGAAGAGAATAATTTAACCAGCCTTCTGCTCAAACTTCTTCTAAACATGCCAACACGGTAACCTCCAGGCCACTTTGAGTCCACTCTACCACAAATGGTGGCAGCAGTTAAAAACAACGGAAGAGTGTAAGCAGAAGTACAAAAAGTATTGTTACTAAACCCCGATAAAGGGCGCCAATACCAAACAAAGGGAGCTCATTCTGAATATGACAGAGCCCACTGAAAGCCGCAAAGAAGAAAAAAAGAGAGCCACCAACGGCGCCAAGAGAGAGAACAGCAAAGCACACAGTTAAGTAGAAAAGACTTCAATTATGCCACCGAAGAAGGCAGCCAGGGAAAACACGAAAAAAGAAGAAGAAGAGGGGTGCGTAGATGAATGCCACACGCCCGAACCAGCTTCAGAAGACCCGGCTCCTCAAGTATAAGTGTGGAGCACCTCGCATCGATGTTCCAGGCTTTCCTCCAAAGGCTTCCTCTGAAGCACAACAGCGAGCCAACGAGAAGCAGAAACAAAGATGGCGAGTGTTGCGACATCCGTTCACGCTACTTCAGGAGTCCGCACGACGCGAGCAAAGTCGGCACAGTGAAACCTCGGAGCAGCACGAAAGAACAGACACACAACAACAAATTGTAAGTCTGGCAAGAGATCAGCCACTCACAGCAGCACATCCTGAAACAAGACAGAGGGGCGCAATATTAATGCAAAGTGCTTCTAGACCAATTCCAAGACTGCCTGAACTGAAAGAGTCTGATGACACAGAACATTGTCTGACAATGTTTGAGAGAATAGCTCAAACAGCAGGTTGGCCAGAAGAAGACTGGGCTATTCATCTAGTTCCTGTACTTGAAGGAAGAGCAAGAAAGGCATATGTTTCTATGGACACCAGAGATATTGGAGTTTATATCAAGGTAAAAGAAGCAATATTGCACAAATATGAAATCAATAGAGAAACGTATAGACAACGATTCAGAAATGCAAGTTACACCAAAAGAATTGCACTGCATGCTGAAAGGACTCTATGAAAAGTGGATGAGGCTTGAAGAAAAGTCAAAAGCTGAGAATAATTTATTGTAAACACCAATATATGGTTTATACAAATTTTCATTGTTAAAAAACATCTCTAGAATGTATGAAAATCACGGAAATACTGCATAAATACACTTAAAGTCTGCAATTTGAGGGTTGCTATCTGTTAAATAACAGTGAAATTAAATTTCATAGAATTATTTAATCAATTTACAACATGTACCTGTCAAAGTACAGATTTCTAATGTAAAATAAAGAAACATTATTTAAATTAATGGTCACTTTACTGTATTTTCAATCCTATTAAACATTTATCAACAGACATAATCTGTCAATAAATGTTCTTATCCTACAAATTTACAGTGGATAACAGTTAAATGTTGGATGATCCGCCTACCAACTATTACAATGTACTGTTTATCCACAAGATACCGCTGTTACAGCATTGGATCCTACTGGTTAAATACAGAAATATGATATTAAAGTCGATGGTTAACATTTTTATTTTATCATTCAGTATATTCACAGAAATTTGGCATTATCAAAAAATTATATACCATAATTTTGTGGTCATTTTGTTATATTCCAGTTTTTATACATTAGTCAATATACTCAATTATATGAACATTCTGCACAATTACCTTTCACTTCAGCAGATAAAAGAATGGTGTACTTTAATTTTACATAAATACACAACAGCCAATACACTATTGTTCTTTCAAAACAATGTAGATCCTTTGGCCAGAACAATAAAACCTCAACAATAATACATACTTTAACTTTTTATTTTGACAGTTGAACCAGTTGATCACCCAGCAACCTAGCATTCATAATAAACACCAAATGGGGGCAAAAAGATAGCTACTGTGAATCTTTCTGCAGATTTAAATATTTATAATGTCTGTTTAAAACATAAATAATAATGTGAATTAGAGCACTAATTACCTCCTGTATAGTTCTTGATTCATCTGTAGTTTGGACTGTAACAGCATGCACTTACTAAAAGATTCAGATTGGAACTGCATGAGAAAAACGTTTCTTGATTTCATTTACACATGCTAACAACAAAACCAGCAACTTGAGGGACTAAGCAACCACACTACACTCAGGACTCAGCTACACTGAATATGCCTCTAGAATGAGGACTTTTAACTAATATAAAGCACAAGTGTCAATAACAGAACCTAGTACTGCAACAGTTATTACAGTCCTTAAAAGGGGCCCACATACAGCTGTTAAGGGCATTTCAACAATGACAGTAAGATGGAAAGTGTGCTGACAATACAAACCCCAAAAAATTTGGGACCTTTTGTAAAACGCAATATAAAGAAGAATCTGTGATTTGTTAATTTTCTTAAGCTTTTATTTAACTGACAAAAGTACAAAGAAATTATTTTTAATGTTTTGGCTGACCAACTTCATTGTATTTGTGAACATAAATAAATTTTGAATTTGATGTCTGAAACACACTCAAAAAAAGCTGAGAAACCACTGCTGAATGTGCATGACCTTCTGGCCCTCAGACGGCACTGCACGAGAAGGGGGTACTTCAGGAGTATTTTGGAAAACCGTTGTGACTTAACAGTCCGCCGCTACATCAAGAAGTGCAACTTTAAAACTCTAATGTGAGAAAGCTGTACATCAGTTCTATGCAGAAACATTGGTGAGTTCTCTGGGCCCAGGCTCATCTCAGACGATCTGAAAGACAGTGGAAATGGGTGCTGTGGTCAGATGAGTCCACATTTCAGCTTGTTTTGGGGAAAAATGGATGTTGAATTCTCCATGCCAAAGATGAGAGGGACCATCCAGACTTTTATCAGTGAAAGGTGCAAATGGCAACATCTGTCATGGTAGGGGTCATCAGTGCCCATGGCGTCGGTGACTTGAATATGTGTGAAAGGTACCACTGACACATTTATTGGGATTTTAAGAGACATATGCATCAAGACAGCATGTATTCCCTGGAAGTCCATGGTTATTTCACCAAGACGGTGCCAGGCCTCATTCTGCATGTGCTCCAACAGCATGGCTTTATAGACAGAGACTGCGTGTGCCTTACAGGCCTGGCTGCAGTCCAGATCGGTCTCCTACTGAACATGTATGGCACATCATGAAGAGCAGAATCAGACAACAACAACAACCACAGACTGTTGAGCCAGAACTCAATGAGTCCTAAGCATGAATGGGCAAAAATTCCATTTACAAAACTGTAACAATTAGTATCTTCATGTTCCAAACAATTAAAAAGTGTTACTAAGAGGAAAGACAATGTAACAGAATGGTAAACGTGCCTCTGTCTTAACTTTTTTAAGTGTGTTGCAGGCATCAAATTCAAACATTATTTTAAATAAGTTGATCAGTGAAAACATTGGAAATCTTTTCTTTATACTGTTGTCAGTTAATATAGATTCAAGAGATTTAACAAATCACAGATTCTTGTTTTATCGCATTTTACAAAATGTTCCAACTTTTCTGGAAATAGGTTTGTATTTTAAGGATAAGGACTTCATGATCACATCAAATATCTCATAGAACGACATGTCACTGTTCATTCTCACTGTGTACTTTTTTTTCTTCAGTCTCAGTCCACTCACCCTTAACCGTCTCTACATATCAGTTTAAAGAACAACTCGTAGAAAGATGACAGTCATCTGAGGAGGCGTCCGTAAGGAATATAATTCCAGGCTTTGGACACTGTGGGATCTCTCAATGATCTTGTTAGCTACCATTAAAGCAGTGACCACTGCCTCACCTGTGAAAAAAAAAAACCAAACATTTATCTGTTTTAGCCTGTAACCTGACACATCCTGTGCACTTTTAAATCAATTTAGCATCCATATCACTGTAATGTAAAATGCAAAAAATCTGAAATCATGATCACTGTTGTTGTTGCTGCTATCATCTGTAATTGTAGTATTAATATCTGAATTAGCTGATCAACTGGAAGTTACTGACTTTTGATGACTGATTTGCCACTTTTCTCTGCTCTGTCATTGTAACTCTAACCTTTAAGATTTTGTTGTCTGATAAGTTCTAAAAAAAATATTAAAAATCTTGAATCATATTTTGTGCAAGCTGTAGCGAGAGCTGAACGATTTGATATGATTTGATATGATTTGTTGAAATTTCCTCATTTAAACCTTGTTAGTATATATTTTCTATAATAAATATTGCAGGTCAAAACAAGAGTTAAAATTGTGATTACTGTTTAAGTAGAGTTCCAAACATTTTCACTGGGTTTTCATTACTACCCTCATTAGGCTGATAACAATAATCACATGTAGCTCTCTGTGCTTCTATCAAGAGCTAACGTATTTCACCTTTACTGTTACTGCCAGATCAGCACATTAAATAAGCTCAGTAATACAATAGTGGCCACTACAAAGTAATGTGTGATATTGTTTGCCTAAACTGAACTTAACAGATGCACCATCATGTTAAATTTCTAAGACTACTGTACTTAAACTTGTTAAAGGGATTAACCAGGGTTGCCAGGTCCAGCAAATTCAATTGCAAAAGAAAATGTAAATTGCATATAAACAATACTATGCAAAATTCCCAATTATATGTATTATATGTAAATCTATTGATCTGGGCAATAAATTCTATTATTTAAAAAAAAAAAAAACATTAAATACAAACACATAAATAAAGAATACATTACTTTTAACCTTAATACCATCCAATGATTAGGCTCCCCACTCCCTACATGATGTACAACATAGACCTTAACTTATAGCTCCTGCATTCACACACTGCATACTATAACAAAGAGATACTGGTGATTTAAGTACCTGCACACAATTCACTACAGGACATTCACTACATTCACTACAGGACATCAAAACTCTATAATTCACATAGTGCACACTATAGACAGGAGGTAGCCATCTGAGATTCAGCACTATCTTATCTGATCAAACCTTCTTTAAATTAAATCAGCAGTGCTGGAATTCAGCAGATCCATTCTCAAGTGCAGTGAGAAATCAGGATTCAGTACTGTGTTCCTCTAACTGTTTTCTTCTAACCAGCATATTAATAACAAGCAAAACACTTTTATTGCCAAGATGAATTGTTTTAAGCAGTTTTCTAGGCTGCCTGTGACTTTTGCACAGTTCTTTATTTAAGGTACTTTACTGCAGAGATTATTTCACTAAACACTAAATATTATAACTTGTCCAAATACTGATGATAGACGTCAGTAAACTTTTAGGTTTCTCCTTTTCCTTTGTTTCTGTTTGCATTGACTAGCTAGCTAACGATTACTGACACTACTTCTAGAGCCAGTCCTCCCTCATGATCATGATCAAACGAGCCCAATTTGGCGGGAAAACTGTGGACCTCTCTCTGTCTGCGCTCTCTGTCCGGGTTTACAGCTATTCAGACACTCCGGGTCGTTTATCCGCTCATGAGGCCATTCATTTCACTGTACTGTATTAGTGCGGTAGAACTCAGGTATGGATGTCTGTGTTACTGTATAAGTGCGGTAGAACTCAGGTATGGATGTCTGTTACTGTATTAGTGCGGTAGAACTCAGGTATGGATGTCTGTGTTACTGTATTAGTGCGGTAGAACTCAGGTATGGATGTCTGTGTTACTGTATTAGTGTGGTAGAACTCAGGTATGGATGTCTGTGTTACTGTATTAGTACGGTAGAACTCAGGTATGGATGTCTGTGTTACTGTATTAGTACGGTAGAACTCAGGTATGGATGTCTGTGTTACTGTATTAGTGCGGTAGAACTCAGTTATGGATGTCTGTGTTACTGTATAAGTGTGGTAGAACTCAGGTATGGATGTCTGTGTTACTGTATTAGTGCGGTAGAACTCAGGTATGGATGTCTGTGTTACTGTATTAGTGCGGTAGAACTCAGTTATGGATGTCTGTGTTACTGTATAAGTGTGGTAGAACTCAGGTATGGATGTCTGTGTTACTGTATAAGTGCGGTAGAACTCAGGTATGGATGTCTGTGTTACTGTATTAGTGTGGTAGAACTCAGGTATGGATGTCTGTGTTACTGTATAAGTGTGGTAAAACTCAGGTATGGATGTCTGTGTTACTGTATAAGCGTGGTAGAACTCAGATATGGATGTCTGTGTTACTGTATAAGTGCTGTAGAACTCAGGTATGGATGTCTGTGTTACTGTATAAGTGTGGTAGAACTCAGGTATGGATGTCTGTGTTACTGTATAAGTGCGGTAGAATTCAGGTATGGATGTCTGTGTTACTGTATAAGAGTGGATGTCTGTGTTACTGTATAAGAGTGGTAAGTGCGGTAGAACTCAGGTATGGATATCTGTTACTGTATAAGTGCGGTAGAACTCAGGTATGGATGTAGAACTCAGGTATGGATGTCTGTGTTACTGTATAAGAGTGATAGAACTCAGTTATGGATATCTGTTACTGTATAAGTGCGGTAGAACTCAGGTATGGATGTAGAACTCAGGTAGAACTCAGGTATGGATGTCTGTGTTGCTGTATAAGTGTGTAGAACTCAGGTATGGATGTCTTAAGTGGTCTAACTTGCATTTTGGTGAGCTACAAGTGGTTACCCCCTAACGTTAGCATTACTCTACTGCTCCATTAGATCATAATTATATGATGGTAATTAAATTCAGTGAGTGAGATGTAAACGGAGTGATTCAGAGCGGTTTGGTGTGAAATGGTTCAGATGTCTTTACAGCTGTGGTGATAGGAACCAGGGGTCACCATGACTACAACACAAATATAGACATTTTATTTACTATCCAGAACCACCAGTGAACCTACACGAGTCTTCTGAGTTTATATGTGGAATATTGATGATGGTAAAATCTAGTAAATAAAAATATGTTCTGTTTAGAGTACTTATACTTGTTTCTCTGTGTGTTGCTTGTTCATGTATCACTCTGCATGTATTGTTTGTGTATGTTGTGAATTTTTATGCTTTGCTGGTTCTTACTTTGTTTTCTGTAGTCTAGTTCATTTGAACATGTAAATTATGTATGTTTAGGATTTCTCAGGGAACAAACTGTAACCATTCTTTGTAATAACTTTTTTCTTTTAGAGGCATTAAACTCTTCAGATGTCTGGTTTCTATCACCACCACTGTGAACAATTCCAAGTTTCTCTAAAACAGAGCATTTTATACCAAACCACTCTGAATAATTCAACTCTGAACATTATTTGAATCTCAATGATTTAGTTATGCAGAAATTGTGAAAAATCTGTGGATTTCTCCTTTAAGTATGAGTAGCTTACCTTAGATACGTAAAATGATGTCTGTACATGATTCTGCTCATCGGTCAGTGTTCGGTTTTTGTCACACCATTCCCATTGAGGCAGCGCAATGCTGTCAACATGATCTTCTTTTAGTTGAGTCATCACACAGGCCACAAATCTGCCATCACCAAAAATCAAGGTGAGCCAAAAAACAGATGGAACTGCAGAAGTGAGAAATTTCTCACAGAATCTACGAGAGCATTCACAACCACCCTGACTCTCAGACCCAGACCAGAGGTTGGAGTTCCACATGTAAATGCCGAAATTCAGAGTAATCAGCAGGGGCATCACCAAGTACAAAAAGAAAAACTTCTCTGTATTTCGATGTCTACAGGGGCACACAAAGTCCTGCTCTACAAGTTTTTCTAAAACAATGAGAACAAGGTTAACTATCACGTAATTACGCCACGGGTGGTCTTTTAAAAGTTCAGTAAGTCTCCCCAGAGCCATTTCTAAAGAATGTAGCACAAAACTGCCAACACTGAATCTAACTAGTCCTGTACTGCCGAGAACAGCTTTAAGACTGAAACAGACTGCTACAGTAAGATAAGGTCATGTCCCTACAAGAGAAAAACAGGAAGCTGTGTCATCATCACAGACACACACTGCTGTTAATGCTTGTTGATGCAGAACTTGCTATGACTTTGTGATCATACAAGAACAAGTTTTGAACTAAAGTAATTCCTGGGGCTGTTCGTTTTGGAGCAGACTCTGATTCCAATTCCAAGGGTCAGAAATTGATATTTATTTTAGGAATTGATTATTATTGTTGTTGTAGTAGCACTAGTATGAATACATAGAAAGCCTGATTTTAAAATAATAAACATTTTAGTGTTCTTTTGAAATAAAAAGGTTTACATTTAACAGTCAAATTGCACAGAACTCTTATTATGATAGCACTGCAGTTTCTGTTGAACACAAGTGAGGTTTTTGTGAGTGCTGGGAGTGAAGAGCAATTAATTCTGCGTTCTCAGTGGATTAGTTTGATAATTCTGTTAAAATTTTAATTCTGACTCACTGTATCTGCCATGATCTGCCATGTGTGATGCCTGAGCAGACCCCCAGGCCAATACTGTGAGACTGCTGATTCAGATGAAGGTCTGTTGTATTCTAACTCCAGCACTACAGCAATAATGTAGAGACACAGTTAGCTAACTACTCTGAGCTAAGTAGGTACAGTGTTCTTTTACTGTGTTTGTTTTAATGTGTTGTTTCAGATAAGATAATAAGCATGTTAGTGCTTTATTACATAACAGACCTAAAGCTGCTGCATGTTAGCTAGTTAATTTAGCTAATGTGAGCTAAGCTAATGAGCAGCAAACTTTGTACTTCAGAAAACCTCAGCTATAAAAAAGAAAGAATAGGGCATAAGAATATAGCAGACTGTGATCAGTCTCAGCTCTCAGACTTTCTCCTTTAGTATTAATGACAGGTTTTGATTTCATTTTGTTTGTGCGTGGTATTTTCATGCATGATATCATGATATCACCGACTCAGGAATATTTTCACTGTTCACAAATAAAAAAGGACTCAACAAACAACTTTACTCTTACTTTTTCAAAATGTGTTTATGAATATTTTTGTACAATAGTACATCTTTTTTTAGGAATTTTTATATTCATGTGTTTCACTTTATAATACTGTTCTTGATCATTATTATCTTCTAATGAAGAACACAGTAACACCTCAGTCTTTAGCAATGAGTTAAAATGTGTTTCACTTACCGAAGGACAACACCACCTCATTCATTTTCTAATGGAGAGTAATTACATAATCACTTGGTAATATTTAAAACTAAGTGAATTTGAAGCACAAACACATGAGGGACAGCAGTCAGTACAGTGTGGTGTTGAGGTTCCACCTTCTCTGAGAATACCTGTTTCTGTGAACAATTATAGATGGGATAAATTTTTATGTCATAGAGACTGTGTAGTACTTTTAGAAGTGTTGTAACCAATGTTTGTGGTAATAGTTCCTGCAGGCAGTCAAGATCTGTCCCTGGAGCGACTTGAGGTTTGCCACTGTTTCACTCATGTGCAAGTGTGCACTGATGGCCTTTTACTGGTACTCAG
Source organism: Colossoma macropomum (assembly GCF_904425465.1). Taxonomy (NCBI): domain Eukaryota; kingdom Metazoa; phylum Chordata; class Actinopteri; order Characiformes; family Serrasalmidae; genus Colossoma; species Colossoma macropomum. The sequence continues at coordinate 34,500 of NW_023495498.1, forward strand.
GCATTGCAAATGCAGGGAAAGGGAGGCTGTGCAAGCAGTCCCTTCTCCACAGGTCCAGTGTAGCTGGAGGCTTCAGCAGTCCAAGATGATTATGCTGAGAAAACATTTTATCAGAATTTACATCCATCCACTGCCTCTTCATCCCCTCTGATTTTCCCCAAGCATATTTGTTGGTACTGTTGAACAGGGTTTGGATCACCCCTGTAGTCTATTTTTCTCCAAGGGGTCACACCATCTATCCTCTAGTGTTGCAAATGGTGGGGCTGTGCACATCTCCACTGCAGTTGTTCTCTGCCTGCTGGCTCTGCCACTAGGTGTCACCCAGTATAACAACCGGCAATCAAAGTCCAAAGGGCAAAGGCAAAAGAGCAAAAATACAGTAAAGAAGTCAGATCCAGAAATAGTAATGTCAATAATAATGCTCAGTAGCTCTCGAAAGATGCAGTACCTCAGAAGGAACTAAACTAAAAGCCTGGGATTTATACTAACTCTCACCAGACAAACAAAGTCAGAAACAGATGATGATGATTAGTTCAGGAGAGGCAGAATGGTGATTGCAGCACGATGGAGGATCATTCTGGGAGATGGAGTCCTTGGAAGCCTCAGAGCTGGAGGGATGTAACAGGCAATATGTCAAATTTTAAAACTGAGACATTTCATTTTTTAAAAAAATATATACACCTGTTCTGAACTTGATCCCAGCCACGCATTTCAAAAGAGTGAAGCACCACCGCATATTTTCGAACTGTCCCTCACGCAATGTCATTGGACAGCTGAACGCGCTCAGAGAAAAGCGCCAGCCGCCAGATGTGTTACGTTAGCTAACAGCCATCTGTGCTCACCTCACGCTGAGTGATGGTGGAGAAGGGGGTCCCTCCTACCCACCCAGAGAGTGTGGCCAATTGTGCTCTCTTAGACTCCCGGCCATGGATGGCTGTAGCATCACCAGGAATCAAACTCGTGATCTCTTGATGACAGAGCCAATGCTTAGATGGTTGTGCCACTCAGGAGCCCCAAAATCACTATTTTTTGTGATCATAGTTCACTATTCAACAGCCTGCCATCTTGTAACCCTCTCCAAATAGCTCACTGCAATGGACAGAGCAGAAACTCTGATTCATTAAGTTTTTCTTTATTATTCAGAATTCTGGAGACCACTGTCTCTAACGGGGGCATACAGTTCACATGTCTAGCAGGCCTTCTGCCAGATGCTGAATGTCTCAGTGAGTCTGACATCAGGTAATTACCCACAGTCCCAAGGGGCTTTTGGAAAGATAAATTCAGAGGGTGAATCGATTCCTTCAGTTAGATTGCAGGCACTCTCACCACAACTGGAGTCTGTTCTGAACACGGCCAGAATTTCCTCACTAATGCCCCTGCTAATATTAATGTCACTCTGTGGAGAAGGGGGCGTGGCCGAGCGTCGAATGCGGGACGGAGAAGCTGGTCGGGCTGAACCAGCGGGCCTAAGTAGCTGATGTTCACCTGTGCCTTGTTTTTGCCAGCCTACTTATTGTCATCTCTTCCCTCAGTAGCTGGCAGAGCCCGGAGAGAGAAGGAGACCAGCGAAGGTGTGAGAGCTGAGCTGAGCTGAGCCTGAGGACTGAAGCCACGGAAAAGTGGCCAGTGAGCGTGTTGTAATACTTTTGTGGGCTGTTAGCCATGTGTTTTGCGTTGTGTCAATAATTAATAAAAAGAAGCTCTCCGCCTTCACCCCTGCCTCCGGCGTCTTTCCTCCCATCACGGTTAGAGTTGCTACAGTGGTGCCAAAACCCGGGAGGATTGGACGAACGTCGCCATGGAGTCCTCACCGCTTGGAGAGATAGTTAAAGCACTCTCCCTCCTGCAGCAGACACAACACCAAGCTCTCCTGGACGTCCAGTGGGAAAACCAGGCCCGCTTCAAGGCCCTGGCTCAGGGCCAAGAGGCGGACAGGAAGCTTCTCCGGAGTTTGTTGTCAGCCAGCAGTACTCCAGCTCCGGCTACCATCTCCATCTCAAAGATGACTCCGCAGGACGACCCGGAAGCGTTCGTGGAGCTCTTTGAGTGAGCGGCAGTAGACTGGGGGTGGCTGAAGAAGGACTGGGCCGTCCGACTGCTCCCCCTGCTTACGGGGGAAGCCCAGCTTGCCACCCAACAGCTCCCCGCTCAGTCACAGCTGGAGTACGACGAGCTGAAAAAGGCCGTCCTCCAGAGGGTTGGTCGGACTCCGGAGCAACACCGTCAGCAGTTCGGCACGCTGACCCTCTGGGAGTTTGACCGGCCCTTTGTGCTGGCACAACAGCTCCGTGATTCCTGCAGGAGGTGGCTCTTGTCCGCAGAACGTGATTCCGAGGAGGTCCTCAACCTGGTGGTGCTGGAGCAGTTCATCACCCGCTTACCCGAGGAAACAGCAGCTTGGGTCCAGTGCCACCAACCGGAATCGCTGGACGAGGCCACAAAGCTGGCAGAGGCGCACACGGTGGCGTATTCGGGGGCAGGAACCCCCACCCAGCCAGTATCCCTTTCTCCTTTGCTCTCTCTCCCTGTTCCCGCTCCCAGAAGGAAGGGAGCTCTCGCCCCCAAACCCTTTCCCCGCTCTCGCCCTCCCCGCAACACTTGGGGCAAATGGGCAGGTCACATCATTCATCAGAACTCTCCATATTGCTCCTCAAACCAGTTCTGAACAACTTGGGCCCAATGGCACAGTGCACCATCCTGTTGGAATATACAATCATTGTGGAGCTACAAGAAGTCCATGAAGGACTGCAAATGGTCACCAAGCAGGGCCTTGTTGACAACTGGGGTCCATGGCTTCATGGGGTCTGCGACACACAAACCCTGCAATCAGCCTGAAACAATTGGTACTATGACTCATTGGACCACGCCACATGTTGCCAATCCTTTATGGTCTGGTTAGCAACCTCACAAGCCGATGTTGTGGTGACCTACAGGATATGTGTGTGTGGTCTTTTGCATTGAATGTGGAAGTGATTTCTACCAGAGTTGCTTGTCTGTTCGCATGAACAATTCTAGCCAAATGCTGCTTGTCATGATCATAAAGCACCCGTCGCCGGCCACTGCGCTGTGCACTGTGAGTGAGAATGCCATCTGTGATGTATTCCCGGACACATGTGACACTGCGAATTGAGGAAGGTTAAATGCCTGCACAACTTCGGAAATGAAAATCCCATCCATCTGGCACCCACTATCATGCCTCATTCAAACTCCGGTAATTCATATTGCCTTGCCATGAACACGCTGACCAGTGTTCAGCTTTACTCACAAGATAACACCTCGTAACTTAAACAAGTGTGGGTGTTCCCAAGCCGTCCCCTCAGGTAATATATCACTGTTGTTGGAAGAAAACCGTGTATCTCTCCATCCAGAGACAGAGAGACTTTGAGAGTTAGATTAATGTCAGCTTTATTCTTCTCTTTTCTGCTGGTTTCTCTAATCACTCAGAAGCATCTGTGATTGTGTTTGTAGGCATTATTAGTTAGTGTTCCTCAAAATCAATAGGTCAACAGTTCATGGGGCCCTCACATGTGTTTGATCAGATGTATTACACAAATGACCATGGTTTTTTATGAAGAAGTGTTTCCAAACGTCTTGTCCAAAAAGTTCCTACACTGACAAAAAGGAAATAGGAAATAATCTTAGATCTAGATAATATACCCAATATTTCTCATTCCTAGATCATTGTAAGATTATTATAAGACGTATGTTTTTCTAGATATTTTTACTTGTGTAAAATTTTAGAAAGTCAAATGATCTCACTGTATTGGCAGAAAATTTTAGTTGTTTTAAGAAATAAAGCTGTGTGTGTGTGTGTGTGCCTTCTTATTTGACTCTCAGAAGACGAAGTTCAGGTGAGTGATAACAAAACCATATGATTTTCTTTGATATACAAAAAGAAGACAGATGTGGAGTCTGTCCAGGGAAACCATGACAACAGATGGATCTGCATTCCACATCCTACTTCACCTGTGATCACCAGTAACATAACATACACACACTATGTGTAAACATGAGCATACTGCATCAGTGGCCTTGTGGGCATGTTTCATCCTGTTTTGTTAACTCTCAACAAAAACCCAGCATCAATGCAGAGTGGAATAATACTGACTCATCTTTCTGTAAAAGGCTGTCTGCTAATTTACACACGAAACCTCAACATTTAAAGAAATCAGGAAAAACTCTCCCATACTAATTTTCTGTGTATATGTGCTTAATGATTAGGGCTTTTCTATGTTTTGTATAATCCTGCCTTCTGCCCAGTGACCTCTGGGATAGGCTCCAGCTCCCTGGATTACTTTTTATTTAGCTGCGCTACTTTCAGAGATACAGCAAACTAAAGACTATTCTTAAATTTAATTGTACATAAATGAAAAAGAAATCCATAACCAACTTATTTATTCTTTTTCTAATTTGGTTTCTTAATATTTTATTTGTAATGCAGTCTTTTAATTGGGGATTTTTATTTGTGTGTTTTACTTTATTTAACTGTTCTAGATCATTAACGAAGAACACAGTAACACATCAGTCATTAGTAATGAGTTACCATGTGTTTCACTTTGTGATACAGTTCTAGATCATTTTCTCCTAATGAAGAACACAGTAACACCTCAGTCATTAGGAATGAGTTACCATGTGTTTCACTTTATAATAGTGTTCTAGATCATTATTAACTCCTAATGAAGAACACAGTAACACCTCAGTCATTAGTAATGAGTTACCATGTGTTTCACTTTATAATACTGTTCTAGATCATTATCACCTCCTAATGAAGAACACAGTAACACCTCAGTCATTAGTAATGAGTCACCATGTGTTTCACTTTATAATACTGTTCTAGATCATTATCACCTCCTAATGAAGAACACAGTAACACCTCAGTTATTAGTAATGAGTTACCATGTGTTTCACTTTATAATAGTGTTCTAGATCATTATTAACTCCTAATGAAGAACACAGTAACACCTCAGTCATTAGTAATGAGTTACCATGTGTTTCACTTTATAATACTGTTCTAGATCATTATTATCTCCTAATGAAGAACACAATAACACCTCAGTCATTAGTAATGAGTTACCATGTGTTTCACTTTATAATACTGTTCTAGATCATTATCACCTCCTAATGAAGAACACAGTAACACCTCAGTTATTAGTAATGAGTTACCATGTGTTTCACTTTATAATACTGTTCTAGATCATTATCACCTCCTAATGAAGAACACAGTAACACCTCAGTTATTAGTAATGAGTTACCATATGTTTCACTTTATAATACTGTTCTAGATCATTATCACCTCCTAATGAAGAACACAGTAACACCTCAGTTATTAGTAATGAGTCACCATGTGTTTCACTTTATAATACTGTTCTAGATCATTATCACCTCCTAATGAAGAACACAGTAACACCTCAGTCAATAGTAATGAGTCACCATGTTTTTCACTTCATAATACTGTTCTAGATCATTATTAACACCTAATGAACAACACAATAACACCTCAGTCATTAGGAATGAGTCACCATGTGTTTCACTTTATAATACTGTTCTAGACAGGGCTGCTGGAACCACGGTGGTGAGAGGGCATCTTTTCAAAGTACTGGAGCGATGCCCTCTTCTTTTTAATTCTGGATGCAAACATAAAAATCTCCACTTTCCTTCTGCAAACCAGCACAAACAAGCAGAGCAAAACTCAGTGACAGAACCGTGCTAATCCACAAGGTAATTCAACACCAGAGCATGTTTTTCCAGAGCACAATTTAACTGTACTGTCTGCATTATCTGCTACTTCAATATTTTACTCTTTACAAATGCTCCCATTGTCCAGCACTACAAGCTGCTGTAAACAACAAGAGACAAGCAATAAAATAATGATATGTCTTTAATTATGCATTGTGGAACACACAGACGATCATCTGGTTTCTGATCATCTGGTGGTGAATGTGAGAGTAACAGAGCACTTGCATCGCTTGCATCCCTCCCCCATCCAAACCAAAGAGATACAATATCACAAAAAACAAACTGCAGTGCAGTTTTTAGAAAATGAATTGAGTATGAAAAACCTGAGATGTTAGCTAACAAATACTGCTGTCTGAGGCTGCAGCTACTGAAGCAGCATCAAACAAACACTGACACTGTTCATGATCAGGTTCAGAGGTGGGAAGAGGAGCGTAAACCAATACTCATGTAAAAAACTAAGTAAATAAGTAAAAGTAAAGTACCCTACCCCAAAGCAACTTCAGCTGAAATACTAAAGAAGCAGTTCGAAAATCTACTTAAGTGCTGAGTACTGCAGTGGAAGCTCTTAGTACATCCAGCATTAGTCAGCAAAGGAACTGAAGATTGTGCAGCTCTGTTCTTCTCTTTTTGGGATTTTTGTTCTAAAATACAGCTCCAAAGTCAGAAATTCAACCAGTCACAAAGCAGTACAAATATTGCCACCATGAAAACAAACTGAAATGAAGCACAAAAATGGAATTAGTATCTGCACACTTAAAAATGATGGTTCTTCAAGGGTTCTTTAGTAAAGAAAATGGTTCTATAAAGAACCATAAACACTCAAAGAAACCTTTGCATCATTAAAGGGTTCTTTGCATGATGAAATGGGTCTTCAGATTGTTGATGAATGTGCTGAATACGGTTCTATATAGAAACCTGTTGAAAAGGATTCTACATAACACCATAAAGAGTTCTTCAATGTCAAGCTTGTAACAGTAGAAGAGCCCTTTTTGGTGCTTGAGAATTTTAGTATTTACGGTACATAATATCTTTAAATGATTCTGAGAATCTGGAAAAATCTCTATATGCAAGGGGCAAGGCCAAAAACCAGTATTGGCTGGTTGTGATCAACAGCCAAATAAAAGTTTGCGGTAGGTAGGGAGTAGGTTGCTTTCCCTTCTGAAGGCAATAGTTACCTAAGTGTGGATTTAACACCATCTGGCTAACACATAGAAAGTCAAGGCCCAACAGGAGTGGCCCAACATGAGTACATAGAGTGACAGAGAAAGACAAACAGAAAACAATAGAGAGAGAATGAGAGAGAGAGACAGAGAGACAAACAGAGAGAGATAGAGACAGAGCAAGATAGAGAGATACAGACATAGAGATATAGAGATACACAGAGAGAGACAAACAGAGAGAAACAGAGATACAGAAAGATATACAGAGAGATGCAGAAATACCAACAGCGAGATACCAAGACAGTGAGAAAGAGATACAATGAGAGAGAGAGACACTGAGGAGGGAGACAGAAAGCGAGAGAGAGACAAATAGACACTGAGAATCACTTGTTCTTTTATGTTGAAAATACAGAACCATCAGAGAGTGAAGTATGGGGACAAGTAATTTATCAAGGAGACATGAATCCCATCTAGAATTTGTCATGAATTTAAAGTTATCTTAAAAATGCACAGAAACACAGCAGATCTGGTGTGCAGAACAGAGCTGGGTGAGTTTCCTCTCTCTCTCTCTATCCTCATGTTAAGACAAGCTTTAAAATTCCATTCTTGCTTTTCCCTGGCACATTCAGTCATACCACCATGACACGTATCTCAGCAACTGCGCACACCCAGAAACGGACCCCCTCAGACCCCTTAGAGATAAACATCACCTTCAAATTACAACTCAGTAAACTCTCTCAACAACACAGCTCTAAATGACCCGCAAAACATACCAAATGCTATATATCAATAACAGAACAGATGAGATTTCCTCAATTAATAAATTAGACTTCTAAACATAAACTTATATCCCACCACTTGAAGCGAGATTCTTTAAACTATCAGCTAAATATGTTCACAGCTGTCACTTTTGTAAAGAAAAGACTTAAATAGTACCTTTAGCTCATCTCGTGTACATATGTTTTTATTTAATTGTTTGTGTATGAAATTGACCCTAGGTGTGAGTGTGTATGTGACTGTTTGTCAGCCCTGTGATGGACTGGTAACCTGTCCAGGGTGTATCATGCCTTCCACCCAATGACAGCTGGGATAGGCTCCAGCTGCCCCCACAACCCAGAAGGATAAGCAGCTTAAAAAATACCAAAGCTGTGTATTTGAAATTGACACAATGCGAGACACTCACAAACAGACAGAGATAAGGAGAAAGACAGAGAGAGACAAAGACAGAAATACACAGAGAAACACAGAGAACCATACACACACACACACACACACACACACACCACATATACATATATATATATATATATATATATATATATATATAGATAGATAGATAGATAGAGACACACAAACAGAGACGCAGAGACACATATAGGAGAAAAAAATACCAGCTTACTTTTTTAATATCTCACACCAACTACTGCTCTTATTTAGGTACGGTATTAAATTTAGCAGGACTGACACTGACAGAAAAAGCACACAGATCTTATATGATTAAAAAAACAATTCAGTATTCAAAACAGTAATGTTATATGGCAGTGAAATCTGCAGACTACAAAGAACAAATAATTATGAAATTTGGGACAAAACACCCACAGATTTTTTTTAATCTTAAATTCTACAAAGACATCCTGCCAGCAGAGCAGAGCTTGGCGGATTTCCACTCATTCTGGGCATTGAGAAAAGGTGCTATAAATTCTGGTACTTGTGCATATTTGTGCAGCATTCAGAATCACTCCCTAATACAGAAATAGTACACTACATAGTGTGTCAGCCATTTTGTAATGTTGTTCGAAAACTCAACTTTAAATTTCACTCCGCACGTAGTCCACTATTGAGTACTCAAAGCATTTTAATGTATAGATAACACACACTAAATGCAACGGTGCCTTTTTAAAGTAATAGGAAAGAATGAGCAGCTGTCTGTTATTTACGTAATACTTGAACAATGAGTAGCAAAAAAAAGACACAGGAAACTTTCATATTACAAGAAACCAGCTACAACACACAGCTGTGTAGCACAATGGAGTAAAAAAGTCCCCCTTGGAGCAGCTAGCCCTGGAGCATGGAGCCTGGCCTGGGAAACCATAACAGGTAGATCTGCAATCCATATTCTACCTCCCCTGAGACATTATAGTTTCACTTTTTGATAAGTGGCTTGTCTATACTTGCATTGTTTGTCCTATTTTATCTTGTTTACCCTTAAAAACTGAAATCAAGCTCAGCTTGGGCTTGCTAAACATTTATGAACTGCTAAGATTTAGATTCAGACATAATTCTCTCCACTGTATGATTCAGAAATGACAGATGAATATTAAAGCAATAAGCCACAAGAGGCTGTGGGTTTCTGCAATTTTATCATGGGAAAGGGTGTTCTTTGGCACAACACAAAGCGGAGTGCCTAAAACTGCTTTGAGTGGCTTATTGTTTTTATAAAATAGCAGCCAACATAAAAAATATTAAAATACACAATGTTTTAGATAATTGTTTAAGTTATTATTAATTATAACCAACATAAGCAAGTACTCCACCAAGAAATGTAGTTCCTTTAGAGTATGGTTTTGTTGCTAAGCAACCATTAACCACTGAATGAGGAGAAGAACGTTTGGTTGCCAGTCCCTGTAAACTGCAGACATTTCATGATTTTTAAAAGATTTTTTTTCATATAACTGTGAGCACTGTTTAATGCAAATACTTTCAGTTTATAAGAACTTTTTGGTCACCAAATTACCAAATTACCACTGTGAGTCTTTTGCCAGTCTGATCACACCATTTTTTTCATGCTGAGGCTGAAGCTTAAATGTTCTGCAGCCTGACAAAGCAAAATATTGCAAAAAATGGCCATTTGGGATTCATCCACACTCATACTCGACAGCAGAAGCTAGAATTTCTAAACTTAACGTTACTCAGCACACTATTTAGCTTGGGATGCAGCCTGGGTTTGATGCTACTTCTGACTGAAATACAGACATTTAAAACACCTAAGACATTCAAGTGACATTCTTTAGACTTTTATATTGCCGTTTTTCAGTGAACCATATCATAAGTATTTTAATTCAAGCCTGTGATATTAATGTTGGAGTTGTTTAGCATCTCTCTTTTAGCCTGTTGGCTAGCTGACCAGCCTAGTTCTAGTTAAGAACATAAGTCATCAGCCCTTCAATTTAAACAAAAACAGGTTCTTACTTCATCAGTACAGTGCTCCATGTGAGCAGCATGAGAGTCAAAGATTATTCGGTAAAACTTTACAATACTGTTTCGTAGTTAATAAGTAACTAATCAGGAACTAAGCAGGAATGAATGAGTAGTTCTGCATTAATGCTTAAGTAACTACTCTTAACAACCAAGGACTACTAATTAACTACTCAGTAGGTAATAATGAACTAATGATAAGGGTAATTCACTATTAACTAAATAATAACTACAGAGTCTCATAGAGAATTACTTAGTAACTATGGTTTCTTAGAATAACTACTCATACATTACCAATCAATTCAACATTAATTGCTCAATAGCTGTCTTGTCTGTCTTGTCAGTCTGACAAGGTTCCTGCTGAACTGTTAACTGATGTAGTGTATTCCAACAGTTCTAACAGTAGTGAAATACACTACACAGTATGCAGTCTCTACAATATAATGGAATATATCGTCTATTTCTATACACAGATACAGGTATCCTCAGAGAAGGCTGGGGGCATCAAATCAGACTATACTGACTGGTGTCTTTCATGGGTTTGTTTTGATCAGAAACCTTAAAAGGTTAATGTAAATCTTCATATTTGGCAGTGTGAATTGATTTGCCCATCAGCGTACAAATGGGACAACTGCTAAAATACTACAGTATTCAGTAGACCAGTCTGCTTATCTCTCATCCTTAGAAAAGAAAACATTCTTTTCTGCAGGAGCATATGTGCCAGTGTTTCTTCTGAACAGTAGGTTCTCCTTTAATGTCCTCTTGAGGGCAGGGTTAGTTGAAGAGAGGGATCACAGAAATATCTAAATGTGTATGTGTCCTGCCTTCAAATTCACTTGGTTTTACATATTACCAAGTGATTATGTAATTATTGTCTGATAGATAATGAATGAAGTGTTGCTGTTCTTGATTAGGAGTTAATGACAATCAGGAACAGTATAAAGTGAAATACATGGCAACTCATTACTAGTGAACTAGGAGTTAATGAAGATCTGAAACAGTATAATACAGTGAAACATATGGTAACTCACTATTTGTTAACTAGGAGTTAATCATGATCAGGAACAGTATTATAACGTGAAGCACATGGTAACTCATGATTAATGAACTAGGAGTTAATGATGATTTGGAACAATGTAAAGTGAAACACATGGTAACTCACTATTAAAAAACTAGGAGTTAATGATGATCAGGAACAGTATTATAAAGTGAACCACATAGTAACTCACTCTTGATGAACTAGGAGTTAATGATGATCTAGAACAGTATTATAAAGTGAAGCACATGGTAACTTACTATTAATGAACTAGGAGTTAATCATGATCAGGAACAGTATTATAAATTGAACTACATTAGAAATGAAACCCCCTAAAGAACTGATGTACTGTAGTACAAAAAGTATTAATAAAGAGATTTTGAAGAAAGTAAGAATGAATAAGTTGTTTATTGAGTCCTTTTTTATTTGCGAACAGCCCAAATGTGAAAACATCCCTGGATTAGCTAGCTATATCACTGAAAATAATACAAAACAAAATGAATTCAAAAATTGTCATTACTACTGTAGGAGAACAACTCCATACATGAGAAAATACAGTGAGTCACTATTAAAATAGTGCTAGGTGATTTTCACGATTAATTCAGTTAATTCAAATTAATGTTTTCACACAATGTTAGAAATGTGACAATCAAGTTTGTATGTTTTTACATTGCTTGTACTTTAATTAAAATACCAACAAAAACTTCAAATTTTCAAGACGTATGAAAAACGCATCTTAAATAAAAAACGCTGCCTCTCACGGGTCTGTGCGCTGACCTCAGCAGTGCGTGGTAGAAAAAAAACACACACAAACACTCCAAGATGGTGGCGCGTGGCGCTTTGCAGAGGAGTGAGCTTGTACCAAAGAAAGGTGGAAACATCAGTTAAGTGGTGTGGAACTGGTACAGATTTGAAAAGTCAGATGTTGAACAAATTCATGTAAAGTGTAACTTCGAAAAACAGTTGGAACCAGATGTAGCAGGACGATGAATCTGTTCCAGCACTTATGACACAAACACCCAGTAGAATGGGAGCAATGAGTGAAACAACATGATGAAGATGAGCGAGTGCAGCTGGGAACATCGTTAAGGCCTCAGGATACTTATTGCGAAACGAAATTCTCGAGGGTTGTGTGAAGCCGAAAGTGCCTTCGCAAGATTATAAGCTTGAATACTTTCCGTGGTTTTGTGTTGCCGGTCGCAGATGCTCCAGGTCGCTATGACATTTTATGATAAGTTTCATGATGGCTGGAAAACGATTTTTTCACTGTTCTAATGACATTTGAGTTCTGAATACTGCCACCATTTAAGGTGGAATGGGAAAATTCAAACAAGAAGCTGGTGAATAGAAAGCCAAATTCAGCCTTGTCCTCTTGTGAAACTAAATATAAGATAATTAGTAGTTTCATAGTGAAAGATTAGTGTCTGCCGAAGCCAAAGCTCCTCAAAGTTTACCAGCTTTGTTTCATGACACAGCTCTTTTTTACTGACCAATCACAGGCCCTGTCCCAGCTGCCACTAATTAAAATGGTTCTTTTATGTTGTAATTATTGTTATTTTTTGTTACAAATTTTGTTGTGAGTCCCTTGAAAGGCTATTTAAGAGTAACCACTGTTTGCACAATTTAATAATTATAGGTGATGCTGTTACTATTTTTATACTTCTGCAGTCTTATAAATTAAAGTGCAAAAAAAGTGTCTTTTTCCAATGGAATTATGCATGAACCAAAAAAAATAAAAAATCAAAATCGAGAATTGTTAATAAATTTAAAATAATCAAGATTTTACTTTTTTGCAAAAGCCCTATATTAAAATATGAACAGAATTATCGAACTAATCTACTAAGAACACAGGATTAACTACTCTCCTTCACCAGCACTCGCAAAAACCTCAAGGGCGATCAACAGAAACACCAGTGCTATCATAATAAGAGTCCTGTGCAACTCTACTGTTAAATGTCAGTTTATTTAATTCTGTCATGCGTCTGGATTTTTTAAAACTACTTGTGGAGTATATTGGCATGAGTGAAGCAGCAGCCACAACAAGGGCTGTGTAATGCGAGACTTAATTCAGACTCAAGGTTTTATTCAGACTGCAGCACCAATGTAGATATACAGTTAGCTGACTTGCTAACTGTAATGTCGTCTTGGTTTCACTTTTTATTCAAGTTGCGAACAGACGCCGTTAGCAGAGGCACTAACTTAGCTCATCACTCTAGCTTCACTCTCCGTTTGCTTACTTCCTGACGTCATCTGGTCTATCCAATAAGAATGCACATAATGCATATGTCTGACAGAAAGCTAGTTTTCACTCAAACCTTTACATTGCATGACATCTCCCCCTTTAAGTTATTCCCTTTTCCCCCCTGGAAAAAACAAAACAAAACATGCAGCCACACTAACAACACTGAATAAAGCAAAAAAAAAAAAAACTTCCTAATGCTGCATAGTATCCATCCCAAAAGGTACATTTTTAATTAACCTTAGAACTGTTTTTCCTTAACTAACAGTCTCTGAAGCTATTTTGAATTTCCGGCACAATAGGCCGTTGCAGTTATTTATGGATGCACATAATCCTTCAGCCAACTGGGCGGTTTGACCTGTCTCCCGCTCAAGGTTGTATTTGGGACAGAAAGCTGTGTCGCAGGTTGCACAGGGGATAATGGTGTTGAAGAAGGGCTTTTCCGTACTGGTGTGCCAGGGGTCACCAGTGGACAAAGGCAAAGTCTCTTTGCTGTCTCCTGTGGTATTTATCACTGTCTTGTGTTCAGTTGGACTAGGGGCATTCTGCAGATGCCGCCGATTCCTGCGTGTTATGGTGCTTTGCTCTATTTGCACAAAATAAGATCTGGGCTCAGGTGCTTTGGCAAAGACGGTTGCTGGCATGTGCCAGTCTCCCCATCCTGCTTAACTTTGACACTCTGGCCTGGCTGCAAAACGAGTAGGTTGCGTGCGGAGTGCCGTCTATTATAGAAGAATCTGTAGGCTTGCTTGGTTCGCTGATCTTTCTTGCGCACTTGCTCATTATCAATGGCACTCAGCTGCAGCTTTTGTGAAAGCAACGGAACAGTCATTCTGATCTGCTGACCTGTCATCAGCTGTGTCGGAATCATTCCAGGGGCATTAGTAGGAGTGGCCCGGTAACTCATTAGTGCCAGCTGTGGGTCTGGCTGTCGCAAAATTCGCTTTGCAATAGCAATGCTCCTCTCAGCTGCTCCATTACTTTGTGGGTAATACGGGCTAGAGGTTGTGTGGGTGAAATCATACATCTTTGTGAAGCTCACAAACTCTGCAGAAGTGAACTGTTGAGTTGCGTTATCAGTCACTACTTCATATGGGATTCCCCATCTGATGAACATTCTCGAGACGGGCTATCACCAGCTGACTAGTTAGTGTTGACAGGTGAGCTATAGTCACGTGAATAGTAATCCACAACAACAAGACGTTTGTTGCCATCCTGTTCACATATATCTGCTGCTATTTTCTGCCAAGGGCCATTTGGCAATGGGGTAGTGATCAGTGGCTCCCTTCTTTGTGTGGGTCTGATTTGCTGACACAATTCACATGTCTCAACCATCTTGGTGATGTCACGTCCTATCCCCGGCCACCACACAGACATATTGGCACGTGCTCTGCACTTAGTGAGGCCTTGATGCCCTTCATGGATCCTGTGTAGTACCTCCATCCTCTGTGGTGTTGGAGCAACCATTCTGTCACCGTACAGCAGAAGTCCATCCACTGCAGACAGGTGAGCCCAAGCAACGTGGAACTCGCGCACTGTGGACGACAGTCTGGATATTTCCCTGGGCCAGCCTTCCTGAACAAACTTGCCAACTGCATTCAGATCACCATCCGCTTGGGTGGCAGATCTAAGTGTGTCCAATGTGTCTCCAGTCACCGGCCTAGTGGACATGATGGCTTGTACGTAAACTTTCACTTCCACCTCTGTGTCGGATGGATTGCTTTCTGTGAGTGGGTTTTTCGACAACGTGTCTGCTACTACCAGCTGCTTCCCTGGAACATAGACTGCAGTGACGCTGAATCTCATTAAGCATATTAACAGGCACTGACATCACAGTGGTGCCTTGTCGAGGTCATATGAATTTATAAGGGGAACGATTGGTTTATTATCTGTCTGAAGACAAAATCTTACATGCCCACACCGCTGCTAGGCACTCCTTTTCGATCTGGGAATACCGCTGCTCTGTCTGGGTCAGCGTTCGAGAGCAAAAAGCAACTTGACGTAGTTCTCCTCCCTGCTGTTGTAGCAGGGCAGCCCCAAGGCCGTAGCTACTAGCGTCTGCGCTCACCACCGTAGGCTTGCTGCTATCATAGAAGGCTAAATCAGGTGCTGAAACTAGCATGTTCTTAACCTGATTGAATGCTTGTCTTTGGGCATCCCCATACCCATACAGCATCACTCCTTAGCAGTTCGGTGATAGGGTGCAAAACGGCAGACAGCCCAGGTAGGAACTTACCCAAATAGTTAATCATCCCTAACACCTGGCGAAGTTCAGTAATGTTTGTCAGACTGGGAAGGTCTGTGATGGCTTTGACTTTGCCAGGGTCTGGTCTGATGCCAATCTTCCTGATTACATGTCCGAAGTATTGGATTTCTGACTTCCCGAATTGGCATTTGCCTCGATTTAACTTCAGCCCAGACTCCTTTATTGTCTGAAGTACTGCCCTGAGGTTTTGGTCATGTTCCTCTTTGTCCCTACCATAGATCAAAATGTTATCCATCACCACCACTGTACCTGAGTGACCCCTCAGAAGCATGCTCATTTCTCTTTGAAAGATTTCAGGTGCGGATGTAATCCCAAATGGGAGACGCTTGAAACAGAACCTGCCTACAGGTGTAATGAATGTAGTTAACTTTCTACTAGAGGCCTCAAGGGGTATTTTCCAGAACCCACTTGATGCGTCAAGTGTGGAGAAAACTGCAACACCCGACAACTTTGGTGCTATATCCTCAAAAGTTGGGAATATAAATCTCTCCTGTTTCACAGCCTGATTTCTTTTCAAGTCCACACAAATCCTCACCTTTCCATTTCTCTTCATCACTGGCACCATGGGTGCACACCAATCAGTAGGTTTTTTGACTTCTTCAATAATGTCTAACTGTTGCATGCATCTTAATTCCTCTTCCACTTTTGGTAACATTGGGACGGGGACACGGCGGGGACTGGTGAGACTGTAAGGCTTAGCATCAGACTTGACGTCAATCATAATTGGTTCACAATCTAACAGACCTATGTCACCAAACAAATCATCTCCTATTTCAACTTCCTCCAGTCTCTGTACTAGCCCCATGCTGCAAGCAACTTTCCTGCTAAGCAGATTGTTGGTAAATGGGCCCTTGAGCACATAGATCCAAAAGCTAAACGTTTGCTCCTTTCTTTGTGTGGAAGCAAGAAATTTACCCAGGCAGTTTAGTTTTCCACCAGGACTCCACACAGTGGCTTTTATTTCCTCCATTTGGGATTGCTGTGGAATGCTTTTGAACTCCTTTTCAGACATAACGGTAATGTCTGCTCCAGTATCAATTTAAAAACACACATCAGTGCCGTTCAGTTGCAGCTTAACTTGCCATTCATCTTTTATGTCAACATCATCTGAGATTTGACCCAAAAACCAGGAATCTTGACTGCTGTTTGCCTCTTGGGTGACAGTAACCTCTTTCACTTTTTTTGTTTTGCACACTGCTTCAAAATGGCCAGTCTTATTGCATTTACGGCACTTTTTTCCCCAAGCAGGTCACGCTCCAGACTCATGCAGATGTGCACACCTTGAACAGCTCCTCCCCGTGCTGCCTTCACTTCATTTTGCGTGTTGTTTTGTTTTGCCACTCACATGCCCTTTGAATGGCTTACATTGCTTGTTTTTGCTGCCAACTTTGTAAACGCACTGTGCTCCCATGCCGGTGTTTTACATTTTAATGAGCTCTGCCGGGCATGCCACCTGTATAGCTCTCTCCAGAGTCAGCTCCGGCTCTAGCTGCAGCTTCTCAGACACATTGCTATCGGCCACCCCAATCACAATACGATCACATATCTGTTGATCTTTGGTTGCCCCAAATTCACAGTGCTCTGCCATTTCATACAAGCTCCTTACAAAAGCCTCAACACTCTCTCCACTCCGCTGCACTCGCTTGTGAAAGCATGCCCGCTGGTGTACAATATTGCTGCGTGTCACAAATTGGTCATTAAACTTACTCACCACAGTATCATAATAGTTAGCCTCTTCATCTGCCATAAACGTAAACTTCTTCAGCTTCTTAGCCCATTGCATAGAAAAGTGAATTGACTTGTACATCACCGTCTTCTTGATCGAAGCGCTGTCTCCAGATCGGCCATGAAGCCGGCTGGGTGAAGTCAAATGCTTCAGGTGTGTGAAACTTCAACATGGCACTCTGTTCCTTCTTCTCCCCTTTTATGTTCCTGATCATGATTAACTCATATTTCTTTAATAGTGAGTTACCATATATTTTACTTTATAATAATGATTAACTCCTAGTTAATTAATAATGAGTTACCATGTGTTTCACTTCAAAGTACTGTTCCTGATCATCATTAACTCCTAGTTCATTAATGATGCATTACCATGGGTTTCACCTTATAATACTGTTCCTGATCATCATTAACTCCTAGTTCATTAGTAATGAATTACCATGTGTTTCACTTTATATTGTTCCTGATTATCAATAACTCCTAGTTCATTAATAATGAGTTACCATTGTTTCATTTTATATTGTTCCAAATCATCTTTAGCTCTTGATGAAGAACAGCAACACCTCAATCATTATCTATCAGACAATAATTACATAATCACTTGGTAATATGTACAACCAAGTAAATTTGAAGGCAGGACACATACACATTTAGATATTTCCGTGAGCCCTCTCTTCAACTAACCCTGCCCTCAAGAGGACATTAAAGGAGATTTACTGTTCAGCAGAAAGTGCTCCTGCAGAAAAGAATGGTGTTTTCTTTTCTACAGATGAAGGTAAGCAGACTGGTCTACTGAATACTGTAGTATTTTAGCAGTTGTCCCATTTGTAGGCTTATGTGAAAATTGGTTCACACTGCCATATATGAAGATGTACATCAGCCTTTTAAGGTTTCTGATCAAAACAAACCGATGAGGGACACCAGTCAGTATGGTCTGATGTGATGCTTCCAGCCTTCTCTGAGGATACCTGTTTCTGTGAATAATAATAGCTGTTATAAACCTTTATGTTGTAGAGACTGTGTAGTACTTTTAGAAGTGTAGGAACTGGTGCGGGTGGTAGTAGACCCTGCAGGCAGTCAAGATCTGTCCCTGGAGTGACTTTAGGTGGAAGAGACCATCATACTCAGGCTGAACTTGGAGCTGATCATTTATGGTGTCTGCCACTGCGTCACTCATGTGCAAGTGTGCACTGATGGCCTCTTACTGGTACCCAGCCATCATCAATGCAGGGAATTCCATATGTAAACGCCAAAGTTCAAAGTAATCAGCAGGGGCATCACCAAATACAAAGAGAAAAAGAAGGGGAGGCTATGTAAGCAGTCCCTTCTCCACAGGTCCAGGGTAACTGAAATGTTCAGCAGACCAAGATGATTATGCTGAGAAAACTAAGCATTTCATCAGCATTTACATCCATCCGCTGCCTTATCATGCCTTTTCTCAATGCTGCATATGTGTTGGTATTACTGAACAGGGTTTGGATCACCCCTGTAGTCTGTCTGAAAATCCAGCTGAATCTCGAGGTCCTCCTGAGTGAAACTGCAATGAAGAAAGCCACTCTTCTTCCAAAGTCACACCATCTATCCTCTAGTGCTGCAAGTGGTGGAAGGGCTGTGCACATCTCTGCTGGAGTTGCTCTCTGCCTACTGGCTATGGCACTAGGTTGTCACCCAGATGTGTGACGAGCTTCCAGATGGTGGAGGGGGTGGTATGAGCACTCTTTGCTGGAGCTGGGATTCTGCTTCTGGAGCCTGTGACACTAGCCTGGCCTCCAGCAAAGGTTTGTCCACATGTTGGGCAAGGGAAGAAGTTGAAAGCCCTAGGAGTGGGTCAGAAGGGGTGAGAGAGATGCCATATGGGGGAGTGTTGGATGAATCTGCTCCACTACAAGAAAAAAATGACCAAATGGATAAAATAGGCAACATTTTGCTGGCAAAACAGCAGCTGACCCCTGTCATGATGGACATCACTTTGTCTAGCCACTGCCCACTGGTATATGATTCAGGGCCAAATCAGCACAACCAGACATGCTAACAGCTGTTTCCCCAGAGCTGTAGTGCTCATCAGTCACTGTGGACACCTCATTCTTCAAATTTAAACTAAACCCTTACAAATACTGCTCTTTAACATAATGCTTTTTTACACATCTGCACAGATGTTACATTTTTACCAATGTTCACATAATTCTGTAATATTCTATATATAAAGTTTTTGTAGTATATATCTACCCAGACCTGCATATGTATAGATATTTTTATCTGCATATGTACACGTATAAGTATAAGTAAAGGCTTTACTAGTTAAATTGTGATCCAAAATCATAGTCAGGTAACAGACAGAGGTCTAATCCAACAGATACAAAAAGTCCAAAGGGCAAAGGCAAAAGAGCAAAGTCCAAAAATACATTAAAGAAGTCAGATCCAGAAATAGTAATAATGTCAATAATAATGCTCAGTAGCTCTCGAAAGATGCAGTACCTCAGTAGCAACTAAACTAACCCCCCCTCAGGCTTGTACAAACTCTAACTGGACAAACAATGACAGAAACAAGTGATGCTGATTAGTATTCAAGGGGGGGCGGTGATTGGAAGGCAATGTAGGGGCAGGAGTCACATGATCTCCCAGAGGATTCTGGATGACAAGAATCCTCCAGGACGACCACCACCCCCACTACTGGAGTTCTGGATAGGAGCATACCCAGAGCTGTCGCAGCGCTGGACCGGTGAAGATTTCTACGACAAGACCCGGGACCACCAGGGAGTGAGCCAGGTCAACTCCTAGGGCAATGAGCAGGTTTCTCCAGATGCTGGGTATGA
>NW_023495499.1:0-2771 GCF_904425465.1 Colossoma macropomum
TTGGCTTAAATTCAGTTGGAACTTTTTTCTAGTGCAATGGAAGCGTCGCAATGACAAAAAGGCGCTCGCATGTGGCGGATAGCGGCAGGAGCATTTAAATCCGCTTCTTTTTTTCGTGTTTGTCGATGTGACGTCTTTAATTGGCTTAAATTCAGTTGGAACTTTTTCTAGTGCAATGAAAGTCGTCTCAATGACAAAAAAGGCGCTCGCATGTGGCGGATAGCGGCAGGAGCATTTAAATCCGCTTCTTTTTTCGTGTTTGTCGTGTGACGTCTTTATTGGCTTAAATTCAGTTGGAACTTTTTTCTAGTGCAATGGAAGCGTCTCAATGACAAAAAAGGCGCTCGCATGTGGCGGATAGCGGCAGGAGCGTTAAAATCCGCTTTTTTTTCGTGTTTGTCGAGGTGACGTCTTTAATTTGGCTTAAATTCAGTTGGAACTTTTTTCTAGTGCAATGGAAGGCGTCGCAATGACAAAAAAGGCGCTCGCATGTGGCGGATAGCGGCAGGAGCATTTAAATCCGCTTCTTTTTTTTCGTGTTTGTCGATGGTGACGTCTTTAATTTGGCTTAAATTCAGTTGGAACTTTTTCTAGTGCAATGGAAGGCGTCGCAATGACAAAAAAGGCGCTCGCATGTGGCGGATAGCGGCAGGAGCATTTAAAATCCGCTTTTTTTTTCGTGTTTGTCGAGGGTGACGTCTTTAATTTGGCTTAAATTCAGTTGGAACTTTTTTCTAGTGCAATGGAAGGCGTCGCAATGACAAAAAAGGCGCTCGCATGTGCGGATAGCGCAGGAGCATTTAAATCCGCTTCTTTTTTCCGTGTTTGTCGAGGTGGACGTCTTTAATTTGGCTAAATTCAGTTGGAACTTTTTCTAGTGCAATGGAAGGCGTCTCAATGACAAAAAAGGCGCTCGCATGTGGCGGATAGCGGCAGGAGCGTTAAAATCCGCATATTTTTTTCGTGTTCGTCGATGTGACGTCTTTAATTTGGCTTAAATTCAGTTGGAACTTTTTCTAGTGCAATGGAAGGCGTCTCAATGACAAAAAAGGCGCTCGCATGTGGCGGATAGCGGCAGGAGCGTTAAAATCCGCATATTTTTTTTCGTGTTTGTCGTGGTGACGTCTTTAATTTGGCTTAAATTCAGTTGGAACTTTTTTCTAGTGCAATGGAAGGCGTCTCAATGACAAAAAAGGCGCTCGCATGTGGCGGATAGCGGCAGGAGCGTTAAATCCGCTTTTTTTTTCGTGTTTGTCTGTGTGACGTCTTTAATTTGGCTTAAATTCAGTTGGAACTTTTTTCTAGTGCAATCGAAGGCGTCTCAATGACAAAAAAGGCGCTCGCATGTGGCGGATAGCGGCAGGAGCGTTTAAATCCGCTTTTTTTTCGTGTTTGTCGAGGTGACGTCTTTAATTTGGCTTAAATTCAGTTGGAACTTTTTTCTAGTGCAATGGAAGGCGTCTCAATGACAAAAAAGGCGCTCACATGTGGCGGATAGCGGCAGGAGCGTTTAAATCCGCTTCTTTTTTTCGTGTTTGTCTTGTGACGTCTTAATTTGGCTTAAATTCAGTTGGAACTTTTTCTAGTGCAATGGAAGGCGTCTCAATGACAAAAAGGCGCTCGCATGTGGCGGATAGCGCAGGAGCATTTAAATCCGCTTCTTTTTTTCGTGTTTGTCGAGGTGACGTCTTTAATTTGGCTTAAATTCAGTTGGAACTTTTTTCTAGTGCAATGGAAGGCGTCTCAATGACAAAAAAGGCGCTCGCATGTGGCGGATAGCGGCAGGAGCGTTAAAATCCGCATATTTTTTTTCGTGTTTGTCGATGTGACGTCTTTAATTTGGCTTAAATTCAGTTGGAACTTTTTTCTAGTGCAATGGAAGGCGTCGCAATGACAAAAAAGGCGCTCGCATGTGGCGGATAGCGGCAGGAGCGTTAAATCCGCTTCTTTTTTCGTGTTTGTCTTGTTGACGTCTTTAATTTGGCTTAAATTCAGTTGGAAACTTTTTCTAGTGCAATGGAAGGCGTCTCAATGACAAAAAAGGCGCTCACATGTGGCGGATAGCGGCAGGAGCGTTAAAATCCGCTTTTTTTTTCGTGTTTGTCGAGGTGACGTCTTTAATTTGGCTTAAATTCAGTTGGAACTTTTTTCTAGTGCAATGGAAGGCGTCTCAATGACAAAAAAGGCGCTCGCATGTGGCGGATAGCGGCAGGAGCATTTAAATCCGCTTCTTTTTTCGTGTTTGTCTAGGTGACGTCTTTAATTTGGCTTAAATTCAGTTGGAACTTTTTTCTAGTGCAATGGAAGGCGTCGCAATGACAAAAAAGGCGCTCGCATGTGGCGGATAGCGGCAGGAGCATTTAAATCCGCTTCTTTTTTTTCGTGTTTGTCGAGGTGACGTCTTTAATTTGGCTTAAATTCAGTTGGAACTTTTTTCTAGTGCAATCGAAGGCGTCTCAATGACAAAAAAGGCGCTCGCATGTGGCGGATAGCGGCAGGAGCGTTAAATCCGCTTCTTTTTTTTCGTGTTTGTCGAGGTGACGTCTTTAATTTGGCTTAAATTCAGTTGGAACTTTTTTCTAGTGCAATGGAAGGCGTCGCAATGACAAAAAAGGCGCTCGCATGTGGCGGATAGCGGCAGGAGCGTTAAAATCCGCTTTTTTTTTCGTGTTTGTCTTGGTGACGTCTTTAATTTGGCTTAAATTCAGTTGGAACTTTTTTCTAGTGCAATGGAAGGCGTCTCAATGACAAAAAAGGCGCTCGCATGTGGC